>NC_088217.1:22681696-22844196 GCF_036934945.1 Oncorhynchus masou masou | reverse complement strand
GATGCTAGAGGAGCACTCAGAGATGCTTCATGAATACTGGGCCTGAACACAAAGTACACATTTGTCAAATACTCACATGAATAAATGTACACAGTACTACACAGTGGACCACATGAACAATAGTCAGATACATTTCCTCTCTCTCCCAGGTTGTTGAAGGACACTCTGCAGGACAGTCAGTTCAGTGGGAGGTACCAGCACCTGTTAGCAGGCCTGCTGTGCTGTGTGGGTCGGGGTCTCCGAGAGGAGTTTGACAGACAGTGCTGGCTGGTCACCATCCTGGCTAAAGTAGCCCAGCGTGTCCGGGACACCTCTCCCTCCAGCAGACAGGCCATCCTTCGGGAGGGACTGGAGGAGGTCAGGCACTTCTTCTCAGTCAGCAGCAGCTGCCGTCTCCCCCTCAACCCTGGCATGCTGGTCAAAGCCATCAACATACAGGTACTTGCTTGTGTTAGTGTACGTGCGTGTGTGTGTGTGTGTTTGCTCCTGTGTGTTTTACTGTGTGTGTGTGTTTTACTCCCGTCTGTATGTGAGCTCATGTCTGTGTGTGATCTCTGTCTACAGTTGTGTTCCTACTTCAACTCCAACGCCGTGCCCCTCAAACTGTCCTTCCAGAACCTGGATCCTCTGGGAGACAACATCAATGTCATCTTCAAGGTAAACATTTCAAACATCACTGAATCAGAGAGCCACTTAAGACTAATGAGATGCAGCCACTGTTGTGCACATTTAACTCTACTGAATCAACAAACCACTTAAATGTGCCTTTCTGAACCCTTGTTGACCTTCGACCTCTGTGACCGCTGTATCTTCTGACCTCTGCTCTCAAGTCAGGTGACGACCTGCGCCAGGACATGCTGACCCTGCAGATCATCCGCATCATGAACAAAATCTGGATCCAGGAGGGGCTGGACATGAGGATGGTCATCTTCAGATGTTTTTCTACCGGACGAGGCAGAGGTAAGGAGGGAGGGGGAAAGAGCGAGAGGTTCCTGTTGTGATTGATTTAATAAAGTCAGTTAGGTCTGCTCTATAACAAATGAACATACCCCCTGAGTCTCTTCCCTGTTTTACTTCTGGTGGTTGGGTGGATGGGACTACCAGCTTTCTGTAACTTAGAGGGCAACCAGTGGGTCCATCTCCTCTTTACCATGTTTCTTGTAGGTTGACAATGTCTATAGGATGACAATGTGTGTATTTCTGATTTCTTTGGGGAAAGTAGAATAAGCTTTTTCAGGCACTCCATTGAGTGCTGTGGCCTGCCTTTCCTGCTGTGCTCTGATGTCATTTTTGCCTGTGTATATTATTATCAAATCAAATTTTATTTGTCACATGTGTCGAATACAACAAGTGTAGACTTTACCGTGAAATGTTTACTTACAAGCCCTTAACCAACAGTGCAGTTCAAGAAGAAAATATTTACAATTTAGACTCAAATTAAAAAGTAGCACAATAAGAATAACGAGGCTAAATACAGGGGGCACCGGTACCAAGTCAGTGTGTGGGGTACAGGCTAGTTGAGGTGAATTGACTATGCATAGGTAACAAACAACTAGGGAGTGTACAAAAGGGAGGGGGGGGTCAATTTAAATTTTCCAGTGGCGATTTTATTAATTGTTCAGCAGTCTTATGGCTTGGTGGTAGAAGTCGGTGAGGAGCCTTTTGGTCCTAGACTTGGTGTTCCGGTACAGCTTGCCGTGCGGTAGCAGAGAAAACAGTCTAGCTTGGGTGACTGGAGTCTCTGATAATTTTATGGGCTTTCCTCTAACACCGCCTATTATATACAGTTGAAGTCGGAAGTTTACATACACCTTAGCCAAATACATTTATACATTTATAGTAATACATTTATTCACAATTCCTGAAATTTTAATCCTAGGAAAAAATCCCTGTCTTAGGTCAGTTAGGATCACCACTTTTATTTTAAGAATGTGAAATGTCTGAATAATAGTAGAGAAAATGATTTATTTCAGCTTTAATTTCTTTCATCACATCCCCAGTGGATCAGAAGTTTACATGCACTCAATTAGTATTTGGTAGCATTGCCTTTACATTGTTTAATTTGGGTCAAACGTTTCGGGTAGCCTTCCACAAGCTTCCCACAATAAGTTGGGTGAATTTTGGCCCATTCCTCCTGACAGAGCTGGTGTAACTGAGTCAGGTTTATAGGCCTCCTTGCTCACACACACTTTTTCAGTTCTGCCCACACATTTTCTATAGGATTGAGGTCAGGGCTTTGTGATGGCCACTCCAATACCTTGACTGTGTTGTCCTTAAGCCACTTTGCCACAACTTTGGAAGTATGCTTGGAGTCATTGTCCATGTGGAATACCCATTTGCGACTAAACTTTTACTTCCTCACTGATGTCTTGAGATGTTGCTTCAATATATCCGCATAATTTTCCTTTCTCAAGCCATCTATTTTGTGAAGTGCAACAGTCCCTCCTGCAGCAAGCACCCCTACAACAGGATGCTACCACCCCGTGCTTTAAGGTTGGGATGGTGTTCTTCGGCTTGCAAGCCTCCGTGTCCTCCTAACATAACGATGGTCATTATGGCCAAACAGTTCTGTTTTTGTTTCATCAAACCAGAGGAAATTTCTCCAAAATGTACAATCTTTGTCTCCATGTGCAGTAGTCTGGCTTTTTTATGGTGTTTTGGAGTAGTGGAATCTTCCTTGCTGAGGGGCCTTTCAGGTTATGTCGATATAGGACTCATTTTACTGTGGATAGAGATACTTTTGTACCTGTTTCCTCCAGCATCTTCAGAAGGTCCTTTGCTGTTGTTCTGGGATTGATTTCCACGTTTTGCACCAAGGTACATTCATCTCTAGGAGACAGAACGCATCTCCTTCCTGAGGGGTATGATGGCTGCATGGTCCCATGGTGTTTATACTTTCGTACTATTGTTTCTACAGATGAACATGGTACCGTCAGGCATTTGGAAATTGCTCCCAAGGATGTACCAGACTTGTGGAGGTCAACAATTTTTTTCTGAGGTCTTGGCTGATTTCTTTTGATTTTCCCATTTATGTCAAGCAAAGAGGCACTGAGTTTGAAGGTAGGCCTTGAAATACATCAACAGGTACACCTCCAATTGACTCAAATGATGTCAATTAGCCTCAACAGAAGCTTCTAAAGCCATGACATAATTTTCTGGAATTTTCCAAGCTGTTTAAATGCACAGTCAACTTAGTGTATGTACACTTCTGACCCACTGGAATTGTCATACAGTGAAATAATCTGTCTGTAAACAATTGTTGAGTAAATTATTGTGTCATGCACAAAGTATATGTCCTAACTGACTTGCCAAAACTATAGTTTGTTAACAAGACATTTGTGGAGTGGTTGAAAAACACGTTTTAATGACTCCAACCTAAGTGTATGTAAACTTCCGACTTCAACTGTAGGTCCTGGATGACAGGAAGCTTGGCCCCAGTAGCGCCTTACTGCCAGATGCCAAGCAGTTGCCATTGTTGGGGTTCGTTTCCTTGTTCCTTGTCAATCATTGGTGAAATTAGCATTATGACAATGTCTTTAATTAAATTATTCAAAAACCTTTATTAATGCATTTGCAGACAGAAGTTGAAAACAGGAACATAACGCATGTTTCCAAGTAAGTTCTGCATCAAAGATAGATCCCATGTTATTTTATCAAACCCGAAATCCAGCCCTCGTGATGTCACTGCCTACATCATTATCTTTTACTCATAAGACCAAAACCGTAACTACAAAGCTATATAAACACGGCTTTTAGTGTGTTTTCTAAAAGCTTAGTAGTAAAAGTCCAAGTTGATTTATAGTGGAATGTCTGACTAGTCTTATCTCCTACACTCCCCTGCAGAGCTCTGTCTCAGTCACACATTTCTCAGAGGGGTCTCTTTATAAGAGAGAGAGAACTGGAAAACAACTGTGGAACAATATTAAATATATATTGTTAATCTGTAGTCTAGGTATTATAACCCCTCCCCTTCTATTAATACAACATAAGCATAATAATTTATTCTAATACATCAATCATTTGGTACAGCCCCAATCATGCCCTTAGGTCCACTTCTAACACCATACCAGGCAGTGATGCAACCGGTCAGGATGCTCTTAATGGTGCAGCTGTAGAACCTTTTGAGGATCTGAGGACCCATGCCAAATCTTTTCAGTCTCCTGAGGGGGAAAAGATTTTGTTGTGCCCTCTTCATGACTGTCTTGGTATGTTTTGACCATGATGGTTTGTTGGTGATGTGGACACCAAGGAACTTGAAACTCTCGACCTGCTCCACTACAGCCCCGTCGATGTTAATGGGGGCCTGTTTGGCCCACATTTGTCTTGCTCACATTGAGGGATAGGTTGTTGTCCTGGCACCACACTGCCAGGTCTCTGACCACCTCCCTATAGGCCGTCTCATCGTTGTCGGTGATCAAGCCTACCACTGTTGTGTCGTCAGCAAACTTAATGATGGTGCTGGAGTCGTGTTTGTCCACACAGTCGTGGGTGAACAGGGATTACAAGAGGGGACTAAGTACACACCCCTGAGGGGCCCCAGTGTTAAGGATCAGCGTGGCAGACGTGTTGTTGCCTACCTTTACCAACTGGGGGCGGCCCGTCAGGAAGTCCAGGATCCAGTTGCAGAGGGAGGTGTTTAGTCCCAGAGTCCTTAGCTTAGTGATGATCTTTGTGGGCAATATGGTGTTGAACGCTGAGTTGTAGTCAATGAACAGCATTCTCACATAGGTGTTCCTTTTGTCCAGGTGAGAAAGCGCAGTGTGGAGTGCGATCTGAGATTATGTGGCTGGTTGACCAGAGTTGGTGCTCAGATTTATTTTTGTATAATATATTTATTATTTATTTTTCTTCTTGGCTTTAAAAGTATTTTCAGACTAAATATTATTTTCAGGTTTCTGTTGTTCTTCTTTTGCTGGTCATTAGTTTGCCAGAGCATTTGCTGTATAGTCCTTGGGATAAGAATCTTTGGTTGTAATTTTGTCCAAAATCAGATTGTAGGTTTGGAGTTTTGATTTGGAGTGAAGGTTATGTTGTGGAGGGTAGTATCCTGTTCATGTCCTTGTGGAAAAAATCTTTAAATCTATATTTTTGTTTAAAAAAAAAACATGCAGAAAAATTCTCTCTCTGTCTCTCTCTCTCTGTCTCTCTCTCTCTCTGTCTCTCTCTCTCTCTCTCTCTGGCTCTCTCTCTCTCTCTCTCTCTCTCTGCTCTCTCTCTCTCTCTCTCTCTCTCTGGCTCTCTCTCTCTCTGTCTCTCTCTCTGTCTCTCTCTCTGTCTCTCTCTCTTTCTCTCTCTCTTTCTCTCTCTTCTCTCTCTCTCTCTTTCTTTCTCTCTCTCTCTCTCTCTCTCTCTCTCTCTCTCTCTCTCTCCCTGTGTCTCTCTCTGTGTCTCTGTGACTCTCTCTCTCAATTCAAAGGGCTTTATTGGCATGGGAAACATATGTTTACATTGCCAAAGCAAATTAAAGACAATAAACAAAGGGAAACATTACACTCACAAAGGTTTTTTGACATTTCAAATGTTGTATTATTGACTATGTACAGTGTTGTAATGTGCAAGTAGTTCAAGTATGAAAGGGAAAATAAATAAACATATAAATATAGGTTGTATTTACAATGTTTGTGCTCCTCTGGCTGCCCTTTGCTCATGGCAATGGGCCACATCTAGCTGATGTGACTGCACACTGCGGTAGTTTATCAATTTTTGATTTGTTTTCAAATTCTTTGTGGGTATGTATGATCTGTGGGGAAATACACTATATATACAAAGGTATGTGGACACACCTTCAAATTAGTGGATTCGGCTATTTCAGGTACACCTGTTGCTGACAGGTGTATAAAATCGAGAACACAGCCATGCACTCTCAATAGACAAACATTGGCAGTAGAATGGCCTTACTGAAGAGCTCAGTGACTTTCAACGTGACACCGTCATAGGATGTCACCTTTCCAACAAGTCAATTTTGTCAAATTTCTACCTGGCTATAGCTGCTCCGGTCAACTGTATGTGCTGTTATTGGGAAGTGGAAACGCCTAGGAGCAACAATGGCTCAGCCATGAAGTGGTAGGCCACACAAGCTCACAGAATGGGAGCCCCGAGTGCTGAAGCACATAGCGTTTAAAAATTGTCTGTCCTCGTTTGCAACACTCACTACCAAGTTCCAAACTGCCTCTGGAGCAACATCAGCACAATAACTGTTCGTTGGGAGCTTCATAAAATGTGTTTTCATGGCCAAACAGCCGCACACAAGCATAAGATCACCTTGTGCAATGCCAAGCATTGGCTGGAGTGGTGTAAAGCTCGCCCCCATTCGACTCTGCAGCAGTGGAAACACGTTCTCTGGAGTGATGAATCACGATTCACCATTTGGCAGTCTGACGGATGAATCTGTGTTTGGCGGATGCCAGGAGAACGTTACCTGCACCAATGCATGGGGCCAACTGTAAAGTTTGGTGGAGGAGGAATAATGGTCTGGGGCTGTTTTTCATGGTTCAGGCTAGGAGCCTTTGTTCCAGTTAAGGGAAATCCTAACGTTATAGCATACAATGACATTCTAGACGATTCTGTGCTTCCAACTTTGTGTCAAAAGTTTGGGGAAGGCTCTTTCTTGCTTTAGCATGACAATGCCCCTTTTGCACAAAGCGAGGTCCATGGAGAAATGGTTTGTCGGTGTGGAAGAACTTGATTGGCCTGCACTGAGCTCTGATCTCAACCCCATCGATCACTTTTGGGATGAATTGGAACAACGACTGCAAGCCAGGATTACTCGGCCAACATCAGTCCCCGACATCACTAGTGGCTGAATGGAAGTAAGTCCCCGCAGCAATATTCCAACATCTAGTGGAAAGCCTTCCCAGAAGGGTGGAGGCTGTTATAGCAGCAAAGGGGGAACCAACTCCATATTAATGCCCATGATTTTGGAATGAGAAGTTCGACGAGCAGGTGTCCACATACTTTTTGGTTATGTGGTGTGGTGTATGTGTCTCTCTCTCCTCTCTTTCTCCTCTCTCGCTCTCCTCCCTCTCTCTTTCTCATCTCTCTCATTCACTCTCAGGTATGGTGGAGATGATTCCCCAGGCTGAGACTCTGAGGAAGATCCAGGGGGAACATGGAGTGACTGGTTCCTTTAAGGACCGCCCCCTGGCTGACTGGCTACAGAAACACAACCCCACAGAGGACGAGTATGAGAAGGTACAGTCAGACACATGTGCACACATGCACAAACTATCACTCACTCGAGCACACACACCCACTCGCCCACTCTCTCAACCTCACACCAACACTCTCTCATCGTACACACGTTGACCTGTAACCTCTGACCCTGTGCTGTGTCCTGCTAGGCTGTGGAGAACTTTATCTACTCTTGCGCAGGCTGCTGCGTGGCCACCTACATCCTGGGTATCTGTGACCGTCACAACGACAATATCATGCTAAAGACCAGCGGTCACATGTTCCACATCGACTTTGGCAAGTTTTTAGGACACGCCCAGATGTTTGGCAACATCAAACGGTGAGCCCGGGAGGGTGCTGTGAAATGTATACCCAACTTCAATTTCAAATCTCCATGTAGTTCCTATTGCAAGGACAGAGGAACGCAACTTTTACCACTGTCTTTGTTTTTGGTTTAGTCTTTTTCTGATTGGCAGGCAGACCGATGGTTCTGTTCCTGTTGGTAGAGACCAATGGCCCTGTGTTCTGATTGGTATTTATCTGTGTGCATTTGTGATTGGCAGGGACCGTGCTCCGTTTGTGTTCACCTCTGACATGGCCTATGTCATCAACGGAGGAGACAAACCTTCCAGTCGTTTCCATGACTTTGTGGACCTGTGCTGTGAGGCCTACAACCTCATCCGCAAACACACACACCTCTTCCTCAACCTACTGGGACTGGTACGTATACATACACACGTGCGAGTGTGTGTGCGAATGTGTGTGTGTGTGTGTGTGTGCGAGTGTGTGTGTGTGCGTGTGCATGTGCGTGTGAGTGTGTGTGTACGAACACACACACACTGACGTCTTCCTTTGTGTCCTGTATAGATGTTGTCGTGTGGCATTCCTGAGCTGTCCAACCTGGATGATTTGAAGTATGTCTACGACGCCTTAAGACCTCACGAGTCTGAGGCTGACGCTACAATGTACTTCACCAGGTACACGCACATAGTATATATATTCTATATATTTTTTATTTAACTAGGCAAGTCAGTTAAGAACAAATTCTTAGTTATAATGACGGCCTAGGAACAGTGGGTTAACTGCCTTGTTCAGCTGCAAAACGACAGATTTTTACCTTGTCAGCTCTGGGATTCGATCTTGCAACCTTTCGGTTACTGGCCCAACCACTAGGCTACCCGCTGCCCCCATATAGACTTCGAGTATAAACCATACAGGCATAGACTGTGTGGTCTCTTGTCTGACTCCTCTCGCTTTCTCTCTCTTTGTCCCTGCTCTCTCTGTCCCTCTCTAGGTTGATAGAGTCCAGTCTGGGCAGTGTTGCCACTAAGTTGAACTTCTTCATCCATAACTTGGCCCAGATGAAGTTTGCCTCATCCGAGGAGCATCCTGTCCTCTCCTTTGCCCCTCGGGTTTACACCCTCAAGACTGATGGACTCATCCGCAACCTCTTTGTCTGCCGACACATACGAACGTACAGCTCCAGCAAAGGATACGTACGTCTGCATGTACACCTACAGGCCTCGTAAATGAAACCTATGTGTAAATCTACAGTTGCATGTTCATATAGGCCCAGCAAGGGATATGTCCACTATACTACATATGCACATACAGCCCCAGCAAATGATTCAAGAATACGTAAGGCCACAGTCACACAATATACTACATATACACACACAGCCCCAGAAAATGAAGTCTACAGTTAGCTACACACACATGCACCTACACTTTAGTATAAGCCCAGCAACAAATACAAAAGACAAACTGTCTCTCCCTAACCCTAACCCACAGCCTTCGTAAAGGATGTATCACGTAAGGCTGGAGTCATGTAAGATCAACTGTATAGTGTGTGTGTGTCTCTCCCCACAGGCATTTGTGGTGAAGGTGGAGCGAGAGGGCCAGCAGGGGTCAGTGTTGGTCCAGAGGAGCTTTGAGGAGTTCTATGAACTTCACAGTAAACTACGCCTCGTCTTCCCCTCATCCAAACTACCCAGGTAACACACACACTGATCATTTACAGAACAACACCCTTCTCTTGAAACAACAACAGTAACTACAACTAGTAATAGAGGAATAGTAATATTAGTGATATTCATTGGAGACTAAATAACTGTAGGAAAATGTGTCTGGACCTTGTAAACTGCAGTGAATAAATGAATAAACCCATAACTGATCCAAATGATTTTTCCAATCAGGCAGGCTAGATGGAGTTATTTCTAAATGAACATACATTCTATGGTAGAAAATGGCAAGATTATGTTATAATACTGTTTATGCATCGAATAAAATTTCTCAGTACTGTATCATCTGTGTCTGTGGGACTGAGTTGGGCCTCTGGGGCTTGGCGCTAGTAATTGATTTATGATGGCTTGGTGATAGAGCCTGCAGTCCATTGAATGATTAGTGTCTGTGTAATGCTGGCCTGTGTGCCAGGGCCAGGTGAACCATCCCTCCAGTTTCACTCTCACATGCAGATGAACACTGGACTTGTTGCATTAGTATCTGTGTGTTAAGGAGTGTAAAACTGAGAAAATAATCCAGTATAAACAAGCAGTAAATGACCTAGAGACTAAATCTTGCTAAATCTTGCTGTCTGTTGCTTGTTAGAACAATGTACCTTTGTATAATTCTACACATCTGTTGTTTGTCATGAACATTCAGGATGATGTACTTTGCTATAGAGCTGTATCCCAAATCTGCTCGTTGGGTTCTCAACGATTATCTATGGGTGGCCGTTGACCAGCTCAATTATTGTAATTCTTAATCGATAATAAAGGTGGATTGTTTGAAGAAATAACAAAGTCTCTCTCACTTGGTTAGAATTTCCACCACAATTTTAAAAAAAGGCTTTTGAGCAGTTATTCAAATGACAGGCTATTCACTGCAGTTTACAGCCTAGACTAGAGTTGTGTTAATTACTTAAAAACAATAATAACATTCTTCGTTACATTGTGTTGTAGTTTAGGTAGAATACATTTCTTGTCCCTAAAAAACTGAAACAATAGGGTGTGTTTTCTAGCTGTTAGCTGGGGACTGGGAAGGAGCGCTCAGCACAGCCTCAGGAGCACACATAGTGTAGGCAGCTACCTAGGATTTCTTTATCTGATAAACCTTTTTTACTTTCACTGTGTAAATTGACTGGATATATTCACTTGTAGTGTGAAGCCTAACATTGAGCTAATGAATTATTGGCTAATATGCATCCACTTCTAAGTTAGTCTACACCCTGTCTGTCTTCACTGTTCTGTTGCGCAATGATGCACCTGGCCTTTTCACTGCCACAGCTAATCCTTTTAATTATTGTAGAGTCCCAGGAAAGCCAGACTACAAAAGCTTGTTGGACACATTTCACCGTATTTTCTTTAGCCTACTAATAGTCTATTGGAGGGGAGATGCACACTTGTTCTTGCTGGCTGAATATAAAATAGGCTACAGCATTCACAGGCAGGGAGTTGGAGAAGAGAAGCCAATATTTTACTACAGTAGAGGCCTATCTTAACACCAGGCTACATCCTGACAAAATACACCATATGAGTCACCTGCTAATGTACCTTTCTAGACCTTCTAAACTGTCAAGCATAGACCCAAATAGTTGCATACTCAGGCCGAGGCTGTTGGCCTATGCAGTTATTTCGGCATGAGCAGTTATTCAAATTAGCCTACATCACATCAGTTTACAGCCTATGGACAATAGTTGTGTATTCACGTGATAACAATAATACGTTCCTCATTGCCCGGTGTTGTTGTAGCCCAGGTATAATTTTTGTCTTGTCTAAAAACGTAGGCCACAGAGCACAGCCTGGAGGAACCCACTACAGATCTGCCATTTCCTAATCTGTCAAATGATTTGTCTTGCACTTTGACAGGTAAATATTTAGCCTATAGCCCTAATATTTAGCTAATTATTAGCCTAATATCGAGCTAATATTTAGCTTCTTACTTTGGCTACACATCACTAGACTCTATTACAGCTGTTTCCTTGTGCAACAGGCTAAGCAAGCCTCTCCACAATAGGCCATTACTCTTCTTGTAAAACCTCAGGAAAAGCTACAAAAGATAGTAGGACATTTATTTTCATTTTTATACTAGTTTATTCAGGGAAAGAAGCAGGCTTGGTCTTGCTAATTTCTGAATGTAGAACAAGCCTACAGCATAGAAAATGCATGTCGGGGAAAGTTGAGGAGAGAGTGCTTATGTGATCACTTTTGGCCGGTTATGATTACATTGTTGCACTGATACATTGCAAATAATTGCACAGGACATACAGAGATGAGCACAGTGAAAAGGAAGAACCAAAGGAATTGACAACCATTCGAAAAATGGAAATCACTTCAAACCACTTGAGCAACAAGGCAATGACATGCTGTAAAAGATGCACAGGCTAAACAGTTTGTTGAATTGCTACATTTCAATACAAGTTAGTATATTATTTTTCATTAGACCTCCATGTACATTGATGTATTGTTTGCAGTTTTCACTATGACAATGAACACACCCTGAAAGCACTGAATTGTCTGAACCCGTATCTGTGTTAGAGACCCCATGTATGGACTGTGGAATGATCAACTATAAAATTTCCTCTTGTGTGGATGCTCACCAGTATTTTATAGTTATGTAGCTTATAGTTTCTCATTACAATTATATGATTATAGTTATTGGCTTGGTGTATGGCCCGAGCCTTAACTCTGACAAGAAACATCATTATCACAACAGAACTAGCCTACCAGTAGAACTAGCGAACGATAGCGAACTTAAATTAAATCAAATTACACTTTACTTTTATATTCTTTTTTTATACTCCTTTATGCTCTCTGGGCTCGGCAGGCGAAGGTCGAGTCATGGGTCTCCTGAAGCATGACCCGCCAAACCGCGCTTGCTTAACCCGGAAACAGGAAACACTGTTCACCTGACAAACAAGGTCAGCCTACAGGCGCCTGGCCCGCCACAAGGAGTCGCTAGAGCACGATGAGCCAAGTAAAGCTCCTCCAGCCAAGCCCTCCCCTAACCTGGACGATGCCGGGGCAGTTGCTCTCTGCCCTATGGGACTCCTGATCACAGCCGGTTGTGATACAACCCGAGAAGGAACCAGGATCTGTAGTGCCTTAGACCGCTGCGCCACCCGGGAGCCCCTCTTGTATTTTTTTACATTTACCGATAGCAAGGGCACACTCCAACTCCAGAAATGATTTACAAATGAAGTATGTGTGTTTAGTAAATCCGCTTTATCAGAGGAAGTAGGGATGACCAGGGATGTTTTCTTGATATGTGTGTAACTTTGACCATTTTCCTGTCCTGGTAAGCATTCAAAAAACTAACGAGTACTTTTGGGTGTTAGGGAAAATTTATGGAGTAAAAAGTACATTATTATTTTCTTTAGCAATGCAGTGAAGTAAAACTTTGAAAAATATAAATAGTTGAGTAAAGTACAGATACCCCAAAAAATGACTTAAGTAGTACTTTAAAGTATTTTCCTTACTTTACACCACTGCCTTTGATGCCCCTCCCAGTTTCCCCAGCCGGTTTTTGATTGGGCGGTCTCGAGGAGAGGCGATGGCTGATAGGAGGAAAGACGAGCTCAACGGATACGTCTGGCATCTGGTGCACGCTGCGCCCGAGGTCGCCCAGGTAACCAGTCACCTCCGACCTTTGGTTCAGGCACTCAGTGACCCCTGTTGTGTGTCTGCCATTCTATGTAAAGGTCTATTTAAAGCACTCTACTATCACTATATTCACTAGACCAGTGGTTCTCAAACCTCTTGGTTCAGGTGTTGACTCTGTTCAATCAGGTGTGCTAACTCTGGAATAGATCAAGTACATGGAATGACTGGGTGTCCCAGAGTACAGGTTTGAAAACCACTAGACTGACCATGAATGTCATCCTAATTCTATATTAACAGTTCATTTTTAATGCAAATGACTATAGTTGAAATCTGAAGTTTACATACACTCTGGTTGGAGTCATTAAAACTTGTTTTTCAACCACTCTACAAACTTCTTGTTAACAAACTATAGTTTTGGCAACTCAGTTAGGACATCTACTTTGTGCATGCAAGTAATTTTTCCAACAATTGTTTACAGACAGATTATTTCACTTATAACTCACTGTATCACAATTCCAGTGGGTCAGAAGTTTACTAAGTTGATTGTGTCTTTTAAACAGCTTGTAAAATTCCAGAAAAGGATGTCATGGCTTTAGAAGCTTCTGATAGGCTAATTGACATCATTTGAGTCAATTGGAGGTGTACCTTCGGATGTATTTCAAGGCCGACCTTCAAACTCAGTGCCTCTTTGCTTGACATCATGGGGAAATTAAAGGAAACCATCCAAGACCTCGGGAAATAAAATGGTAGACGTCCACAAGTCTGGATCATCCTTGGGAGCAATTTCCAAACGCCTGAAGGTACCATGTTCATCTGTACTAACAATATTGTGCAAGTATAAACACAATGGGACCATGCAGCCGTCATACCGCTCAGGAAGGAGATGCGTTCTGTCTCCTAGAGATGAATGTACCTTGGTGTGAAAAGTACAAATCAATCCCAGAACAACAGCAAAGGACCTTGTGAAGATGCTGGAGGAAACGGGTACAAAAGTATCTCTATCCACAGTAAAACAAGTCCTATATCAACATAACCTGAAAGGCCGCTCAGCAAGGAAGAAGCCACTGCTCTTCAACCTCCATTAAAAAGCCAGACTACGGTTTGCAAATGGGAACAAAGATCATACATTTTGGAGAAATGTCTTCTGGTCTGATGAAACAAAAATAGAACTGTTTGACCATAATGACCATCATTATGTTTGGAGGACACGGAGGCTTGCAAGCCGAAGAACACCATCCCAACCTTAAAGCACGGGGTGGTAGCATCCTGTTGTAGGGGTGCTTGCTGCAGGAGGGACTGTTGCACTTCACAAAATAGATGGCATCATGAGGCAGAAAAAATATGTGGATATATTGAAACAACATCTCGAGACATCAGCCAGGAAGTTGAAGTTTGGTCGCAAATGGGTCTTCCAAATGGACAATGACCCCAAGCATGCTTCAAAAGTTGTGGCAAAATGGCTTAAGGACAACAAAGTCAAGGTATCGGAGTGGCCATTACAAAGCCCTGACCTCAATCCTATAGAAAATGTGTGGGCAGAACTGTGTGTGCGAGCAAGGAGGCCTACAAACCTGACTCAATTACCCCAGCTCTGTCATGAGGAATGGGCCAAAATTCACCCAACTTGTTGTGGAAGGCCACCCAAAACGTTTGACCCAAGTTAAACAATTTAAAGGCAATGCTACCAAATACGAACTGAGTGTACGTAAACTTCTAACCCACTGGGAATGTAATGAAAGAAATAAAAGCTGAAATAAATCATTCTCTCTACTATTATTCTAACATTTCACATTCTTAAAATAAAGTGGTGATCCTAACTAGCCTAAAACAGGGAACTTTTCCTAGGATTAAATGTCAGGAATTGTGAAACTGTGCTTTAAATATATTTGGCTACGGTGTATTTAAACTTTTAAACTGAATTGTTACTGTATTATTTATTTAAATGCCAGTTTTTTATGTGCACGGACACAGGCTCATTAAAGTGGAGGCAGAATGATGTATGTGGAGTCAAGTCTGTATGTGGTTCTGGTTTCACTATGACTGGAGAGTTTCTTGCAATTCAGCCCTTCCTTTTAGAAGAAGCCGCATATCAGCCTTAGACATACACACAGAATCTGTCAGGGCGGGTACTGTAGTCACTTACCAGAACTTCCCTCTACTGTATCTCTAATAGAACAGTTTGACATCACACACACAGCTCAACTTCAATGTCAAACGTAAACACAAGCTAGAACTGCTAGCACTCCCATTTCTTTTTTTCAGTTTGGAAATAGAGCCCACAGTATTGTTGTGAGTTGATGGTCCACCTAGGAATGAATTAGGTCTCGTGGAGGTGTCATGTTGTTTTCTGTCATTAACTGAATGTACCTCCTCTCTTCCCCTTTCTTTCTGTCTCTTTTTCTCTGTCTCTCTCTTTCTGTCTCTGTGTCTATTTTTGTCTTTGTCTTTCTGTCTTTCTGTCTCTCTTTATCTCAGTGTGACCTCATCTACACTTTCTTCCATCCTCTGCAAAGAGACGAGAAACCTGGAACAGTGGTGAACACACTGCAGAGCAAACCTGCAGGTACATCCGCCCACCCACCCACCTACATGTACACACACCTCCTGCCACTATAAACACACACACACACGCATACTCATACTGTATAACCTTATTAAAATCCTACATTGAGACAATAATTCTGCTATAATCAGATGCTCTCTTTTTGTCTTTCTCCCCCACCTGCAGAGATCTGTTGGGCTCCGGTCTCAGGCAAAGTGGTAGGAGAGGTCAAGCTCTCCATCTCCTACAAGAGTGACAAGCTCTTCATCATGGTCATGCACATACGAGGCCTGGTGAGTGTGTGTGTACTTTCAGCATACTGATGCTAATTGAGAATGTAATGGTGTTGAAGTCTTCTACTGTAGACTGTTATTTTAGATATATACTGACTATCGATCCTCCTGTGTATTTCCTAGCAACCCTTGCAGGAAGGGACAGACCCTGACCCCTATGTCAAGCTGTACCTCCTCCCAGACCCCCAGAAAACCAGCAAGAGGAAGACCAAGGCCGCGCGCCGCACTTGCAACCCCACCTACAATGAGATGGTGAGACCTAGTTGATGTGTGACTGTGTATGTAAATTTGTGTATCTCGACTGTTGTATAAACTCTGTTGTACAACTCTGTGTGTCTTCTCTCTCTCTCTCTCTCTCTCTCTAGCTGGTGTATAATTATGTGTATCTTCTCTCTCTCTCTCTCTCTCTGTGTACATGGTGTATAACTCTGTGTGTTCTCTCTCTCTCCTCTCTCTCTCTCTGTCTCTCTCTGTCTCTGTGTACATGGTGTATAACTCTGTTTGTGTCTTCTCTCTCCCTGTAGTTGGTATATGACCGTATCCCTCGTGGAGACCTGCAGCAGAGGGTTATCCATCTACGGGTACTCGGCGATGGTGCATTCTGGGAAAACACCCTGCTGGGCGAGGCCTTCATCCCCCTGAAGACTCTGACACCCGGACAGTGCTGGGCAGACTGGCACCAACTGGGCACGCCAAGCACCGACTCCACACACTGAGTGAGAGAGAGGGCGAGAAATTACTAATCAGGTTGGCGTGTGTGTGCACGCGCATAGGTCTGCTCAGTTGTGAGAGTTGGTCTGGTTTATTCCCCCAATGGGGGTGTGTGTTGACTCCTATCATGTCCAGTGGGGGTGTGCGTTGACTCCTATCATGCCCAGTGGGGGTGTGCGTTGACTCCTATCATGCCCAGTGGGGGTGTGCGTTGACTCCTATCATGCCCAGTGGGGGTGTGCGTTGACTCCTATCATGCCCAGTGGGGGTGTGCGTTGACTCCTATCATGTCCAGTGGGGGTGTGCGTTGACTCCTATCATGTCCAGTGGGGGTGTGCGTTGACTCCTATCATGCCCAGTGGGGTGTGCGTTGACTCCTATCATGTCCAGTGGGGGTGTGCGTTGACTCCTATCATGTCCAGTGGGGGTGTGCGTTGACTCCTATCATGTCCAGTGGGGGTGTGCGTTGACTCCTATCATGTCCAGTGGGGGTGTGCGTTGACTCCTATCATGTCCAGTGGGGGTGTGTGTTGACTCCTATCATGCCCAGTGGGGGTGTGCGTTGACTCCTATCATGCCCAGTGGGGGTTTGTGTGGGTGTCTGTAGACTCACTGACGTTCAATCGTCACTGGACACTGTATCCATGGGACTGTACTATGTGGACCTATTGTTAGCCAGGCTGGCCTCTGACCACCATAAAAAGGGATAACTACGGACCATGTGACCAGGAGGGAAGATTACCAATCTGTATCTCTGGTGACTCTGACTACCAGAATACCTTTCTCTGGTAACAACATGGCCTCCAAAGACCAGATCACGAGGACCTATGGAAGGAAGCAGAAGGCATTGCTACTCATTGATAACAACCAATGTGTTTTGAGAAGGAGGTGAGGAAAGAGGATGCGAGGAGTATGCAATGGATAATCTCCCATGGACCACATCTTTATTTAGGGCCAACAGATAACCGTCCGTCTTATCGCCTGATGTAACAGACTTAAACAGTTTTAGTCCCCTTGGAAGTCATGTCTTTTAAAAGAAAACCCTAGGTTATTTATTTTTCAGATGGGACCCTTCTGTTAATGCAGCTCCATGTTGAGCTCTGTTTGGTTGTGTGGTATATGTATATTTTAATTTCTGTGTACCACGGATTTATGTAAATTGTACCCTAACACATGCTAACATGCTTTTGTACCCTAACACATTATGGTATGGGTCTACCCTAACGCATTATGGTATGGGTCTACCCTAACACATTATGGTGTGGGTCTTCCCTAACACATTATGGTGTGGGTCTACCCTAACACATTATGGTATGGGTCTACCCTAACACATTATGGTATGGGTCTACCCTAACACATTATGGTGTGGGTCTTCCCTAACACATTATGGTGTGGGTCTTCCCTAACACATTATGGTGTGGGTCTACCCTAACACATTATGGTATGGGTCTACCCTAACACATTATGGTATGGGTCTACCCTAACACATTATGGTGTGGGTCTACCCTAACACATTATGGTGTGGGTCTACCCTAACACATTATGGTGTGGGTCTACCCTAACACATTATGGTATGGGTCTACCCTAAACACATTATGGTGTGGGTCTACCCTAAACACATTATGGTATGTGTTCCACTGGATGTCAGAAGGTGAATTCACCAATTTGTAAGTCGCTCTGGATAAGAGCGTCTGCTAAATGACTTAAATGTAATGTAAATGTATGGGTCTACCCTAAACACATTATGGTGTGGGTCTACCCTAAACACATTATGGTGTGGGTTTACCCTAACACATTATGGTGTGGGTCTACCCTAAACACATTATGGTGTGGGTCTACCCTAAACACATTATGGTGTGGGTCTACCCTAAACACATTATGGTGTGGGTTTACCCTAACACATTATGGTGTGGGTCTACCCTAAACACATTATGGTGTGGGTCTACCCTAAACACATTATGGTGTGGGTCTACCCTAAACACATTATGGTGTGGGTCTTCCCTAACACATTATGGTGTGGGTCTACTCTAAACACATTATGGTGTGGGTCTACCCTAAACACATTATGGTGTGGGTCTTCCCTAACACATTATGGTGTGGGTCTACCCTAACACATTATGGTGTGGGTCTACACATTATGGTGTGGGTCTACACATTATGGTGTGGGTCTACACATTATGATGTGGGTCTACCCTAACACATTATGGTGTGGGTCTACACATTATGGTGTGGGTCTACACATTATGATGTGGGTCTACCCTAACACATTAAAGACTCTTTTTAGTCCACTCAGTCAGTGACTGTAGCTACTCTACTGTAGAATTTGTAGGACTGTGCGCTGTGTGTTTGTGTCTTCCATTGTTTAGGAGCTGTTGTTGCCTATTTGATAATCGCTATTTGCATTTCAAATGTCTTTCAAATGTCTATTTTTGCTTTTATCAATGCCTTCACAAATATTTTTTGAATTAGTGCTTCTACACAACACATACGTGGATGTTGGGAAAATCTAACTGTTTGCTGGGGCCAGAGATGTACTGTATATCACAAAGAAAATGCTCTTTCAAACACAAACTGAAACACCATTTAACTGCACCATTCAACTGCACCATTCAACTGAATCCAGTGGACATATTGCACTTGGATTTATTTCTCATGCATTTTTCACTTACATTGGACTTTCATGTTGTTTCAAACTACAAAGGGATCCTGCCTATGTATTATCCAGTACTGTAGCTATAATAGAAAACACAACAGCACACTGACAGGATAAGTGCAAAACAAGGATTGTGTGTGTGATTTCATACATACCAGGAAAACAAACCTCAACCACATGTACCAACTACATGTACCTACTACATGTACCAACTACATGTACCTACCACATGTACCAACTACATGTACCAACCACATGTACCTACCACATGTACCTACCACATGTACCAACTACATGTACAAACTACATGTACCAACCACATGTACCTACCGCATGTACCAACTACATGTACCTACCACATCTACCAACTACATGTACCAACCACATCTACCTACCACATGTACCAACTACATGTACCTACCACATGTATCAACTACATGTACCAACCACATGTACCTACCACGTGTACCAACTACATGTACCAACTACATGTACCTACTACATGTACCAACTACATGTACCTACCACATGTACCAACTACATGTACCAACTACATGTACCTACCACATGTACCTACCACATGTACCTACCACATGTACCTACCACCTGTACCTACCACATGTACCAGCTACATGTACCTACCACAGGTACCAACTACATGTACCTACCACAGGTACCAACTACATGTACCAACTACATGTACCTACCACATGTACCTACCACATGTACCAACTACATGTACAAACTACATGTACCAACCACATGTACCAACTACATGTACCTACCACATCTACCAACTACATGTACCAACCACATGTACCTACCACATGTACCTACTACATGTACCAACTACATGTACCAACTACATGTACCTACCACATGTATCAACTACATGTACCAACCACATGTACCTACCACGTGTACCAACTACATGTACCAACTACATGTACCAGACACATGTACCAGACACATGTACCAACTACATGTACCAACTACATGTACCTACCACATGTACCTACTACATGTACCAACTACATGTACCTACTACATGTACCAACTACATGTACCTACCACATGTACCAACTACACATACCTACTACATGTACCTACCACATGTACCTACCACATGTACCAACTACATGTACCAACCACATGTACCAACTACATGTACCAACCACATGTACCAACCACATGTACCTACTACATGTACCTAAAGCAGCATTGCTCTACTCATTTGTATCTTGTCTTTGGGAAGTTCTGGGGTGTTGCACTGGAGTCTTCTTTGGAAGTGATTTCTCATTTTCTTCTGTAAGAGGCTTACACACTGGCCCTGTTTCACTCTGGCAGACAGACACTGTGACCTCTATGAATGTAAAAAGTCCATTTTCATTGGAGTAAAATGCTTGTAGGCAGAGTACTATATCCACACAGAATCAATGTTTTAATTCACAGGTGAGAGGGAAAGGTCAAGATGAACTCATGAATTAGGCCTAGGAGTTTTGACCTGACCAAGAAATGACCTGACCATGAACAATTGCCAATACCTAGGACCAGATTTATTCCTGGTCAAAGTCACTTGGTCTGGGAAAAAAAACAACTTCTGGTCATATATGGCTGTGAAGGAAGTTTCTCAAATGGAGCAGTTATTGGTAAGATATCATAACATCTTGGTGTCTGATGTTTTCAGATCACAGTACATTTACAGACAGGCTAATACAGGTTAAGGCTGGCTTTCATAGGTGCTGAAATGTAACACGTAAAATGTCATATTTAGATTCTATTTGGTTTGGTTTCCTTTGACATCACATACTGTTCAGCAAACTCTGCCTAGGAGTTACTGACCAGTTCACCAGCCCTGTACAGGTATTTATTAATTTATGTCTGATTTAGCACATGAAGAATTGATATCTCTGAAGATGTTTATTTGCCAGTTCATTCATGATTCATAAAGAGCACAGTTGTAGAAACGGGGATAGGTAGTCTGAACGGGTGTGTGTTGAAGGTTAGCCTCCCTTGGGCTAAAGAGCAGTAATCAAACAGCACTGGTATGCCTAACCCGGAACAACCAGTTTAACCACTGAACTCATTCAAAAACAACACTTTATTTGACTGCCTATTGAATGTGTCTGGTGGATATCTGCTTCTTTCTGTTTGATTTCTAGAACATGAACAACATTTCCTCTGAGTTTCACAGCAGTCTGAATGGCTGCACTGGAGCTTTAGGCTCTGCAGTGTGAAGTTACAGGGAAAACTATATGATTGAAAGATTACTTTCTCCATGTTGAGAGTGTAGGTGTTTGTTGTGTGCTATAAAGCTGATGACAGACATTGAAGTGAAAGTGTCTGATTTATTTTGTGTGTCAGTTGTACCACTTCGGGGGAGAGGAGACTTCCTCCTTGTCTCCTTTCCTTTCTGGTCTTGATACTGTAGCTAAGAGGAGAGTTGTATAGCTCTGGATCTCTATACAGTATATTACTCTGGGTAAAAGGGATATGTTCAAAATATTGCTATTGCCTCTCATGTTTAAATACAGACCAGTGATTATGAATGGAAGGAGACTTTGACAGGGGTTCATTTGAAGGCATTGGGACTCCCAAACCTAGCCCCAAGCCCTTAGCACCTAGCTGCTATGTACTAAGTGTAGATCTGAAAGGATATGAAGCAATATGGTGATCATTTCACCTAGTTTACCAGGAGGTACCTGTCTAAATATTTTAGATCTATGTGAAGTGCCTATCTGGTAGAGGCTAGGGGTAGGGGTCTATTTGGGATGGGGTACGGGTTTTACCTGGATCCTTCCAGGTCAAGGGACTGAACTCTGACCTCTGTCATCCTGGGAAAATGGGACAGAATGTACATGTTTAAAATGAACTGGATCTTGTGTACTGTAAATACTGAGAATATCATTGTGACCTATTTCTTTAATTCAGTATATAGTTCTAGTTGTTGTTTTCTTAATTTTTGACCATGTTATGTAATATAATTTGCACTAAATAACAAAATAAACTTGAATTGAAAAGAAGTTTGTGTATTTTTGTGAGCGTAGCCGATGCGCGTTTCATTGATGAAAGCACCATGTAAGATTAAACAGCCACTGACTCAGAAGCTTTTGTCAGTAACATTCCAAATCATTGCACCATCTTGTTTGTATTGAAATAACATTGAAATATGTCTAATTACAATGGAAACCTAACTATTTGGTTTATCTGTTCATCTCAGTGTAGCTCAATGGCCGAACCCTGATAATTATGTTTACTTTGAGACAGGGAGGATTTGTCTCAGTCAGTCTGCGTACCTCTGTGTCCCATCACACCCATCCACCCAGGCCTCTATGCTGTCCCCACACTGAGGTAACAATTACATTAGATCAGGCTAAGTGTGAATCACCCTGGGTTAACCTCTATGTGGGGAAACAAGGCTCATCATTGCAGGAGTGTTGCTCAGACAAGATATGCTGGCTAAAGCGGAGAGACCATGGATGACCACAGAAACATAAATACAGGATGATGAGAATCTACAGTAGAATTTGAGCTACAGCAGGAAAACATGAATTATGTGGATTATAATTAATGGACATTTTTGTATGGGTTGATATATTTTTGTAATGGAAAATCAAACTTCAGAAGACTTTTTATTATAAACCTCAAATACACTACAAGTTTAAAGTTCTCCTGCAGCAGGGTGGTCAAATTAAGATCCTACATCTGTATGGAATTCGAGCACTAGGAGTCAATGCCCCATACCAGTTTTATACTACATATGGGAAAGATTCAAATTACAGTCTGGTATCTAGGCACGTTTATAACAAACTAGGGCCCCCCAACTGAACCAACCAACCAACTGTTGTGTCTTTGGCATCATTAAAAGTAAAGACTGTTATTTTATGAAATCAATTCTCTGTAATTACTATTACGTGATTAAACTAATCATGTAAATGTAATTAACTAGGAAGTCGGCACCACAGAAAATCTTCAGATTACAAAATTATAATCTTCAGAATATAACTCTTCAGATGTTTTAATATCTTATCAATTAGGCTTCTATTATTGAATTATTATTTATCTCATGTCCGTCTCCTTCCAAACGTCGTAAATTGTTGGTTATCTGCTTGAACACAGCCTTTACAACAAATCGGCCATACACCAATTGGCTAAAACATTTATTTACTGACTAACTAAATAATCACAGAAATGCATAAACAAAAAGAAAGATATGTTACTAACAAATGATAGGTAAGATTCCCTAGTGGGCTATGATGACTTGGTGGACAAAGGAATGGGGGTTGGACTGAGAGAGCGGGAAAGACAAAAGGGATCACTACATACAGTTGATAATTATATAGTTGAAATGCTAATCCTATGCACATGAACGCTCACTCATTCGGGAATAATTGCAATCAATATATATTTACGCCCATGTGTCTTAATCTTTCCTATTGGAATCCGGTCCGTCTGCTGAAGAGTCAGTTCATCTGAGTCTCTCTCTTTCTGTTTCCCTGAAGAGCAAAGTTTTTCACGGTTAGAATGGATACTTCAGAGTACCATTCAGAAATGTTCTCATAGAATAGATGTTTCAGCAGTTGTCGGTATTCTCGTCTCAGGTTTACATCATTTCTAGCTGCAGACTAGTAATTAGTATCTAAGATTTCCTCTTATTCTGTAGGGATTGATAGCCAATGCTCCACGTGGTATGGTTATTCAATAACTATTTACAATCACAGCTCACGCTGTGGGTTTGCTTAATCTAAACTAAAACCTGTGCTACCTTAGTTTACGCCGAGGTATGTGTGGTCTGAAGAGGATTTGCTCAGGAGGGGCTTTTATTCGTAACAGTAGAAAAGGTGGGTCTATGACGCCTGATCATGTCTGTGCTCACGGGGGCGGGCCAATGGCTTAGTTATACTTTAAAGGGAATACATTTTTCTCACATTAAAGGTTTAACATCATATTACACCATTTCACAAATAGTTTGATCTTTACTCATCCCTTTTATACAAGAATTAGAAACAAACCCCATAATTGAGAAATGTACCCATTCAGAGATATAGTTATGTGTGTTTCAAATGAAACACACTCGTTATACCCATCTCTTAAGTGTCCACGGATCATTCCCACCTTCTTACAAGTGAACATTTTGTTTCATTTTCCCATTTTGGAGATTTAGGAGTTCGGCCATGTGAAATCCTATGTTCACTCTGTGGTCTCGCTGCATGAAAAGGGGGAGAGAGTCTCCTCCAGGAATTTACGACCTGAGATAACAGAACCTGGGTGTAGGAGAGAGTGAGGGGGGGAGCCATTATTTATACCCAGAAAGGACCACATCATGACACAACCTAGCATGAGACACTCTCATAAGTATTAAAAGCTCAATCCAGGCACGAGGCACACACAAAAGCATTGACAATCAAGTTGGTCCAATCTTCTATTCTTAAGACATTCCCATGAGTTGTGCATTTGAACCAGTGGGGGCTACTGAGGGGAAGATGGCTCATAATGGCATCAAACACATGGAAACCATGTGTGTGATGTATTCCATACCATTCCACAGATTTCACTCCAGCCATTACCGCAAGCCTGTCCTCCCCAATTAAGGTGCCACCAACCTCCTTTGATTTGAACAATGCATTAGACGATATACAATGCCTTGCAAAAGTATTCATTTCCCTTGGCTTTTTTCCCCTATTTTGTTGCATTACAACCTGTAATTTAAATAGATTTTTAGTTGGATTTCATGTAATGGACATACACAAAATAGTCCAAATTGGTGAAGTGAAATGGAAAAAAATACTTGTTTCAAAATTATTATTATTTTTTAACGGAAAAGTGGAGCATGCATGTGTTTTTACTCCCTTTGCTATGAAGCTCCTAATAAGATCTGCAACCAATTACCTTCAGAAGTCACATAATTAGTTAAATAAAGTCCACCTGTGTGCAATCTAATTGTCACATGATCTGTCACATGATTTCAGTATAAATATACCTGTTCTGAAAGGCCCCAGTCTGCAACACCACTAAGTAAGTGGCACCAAAAAAATATCCAAAACGTTGAACATTCCACGGAAAACCATTAAATCCATTATTAAAAATGGAAAGAATATGGCACTGCAACAAACCTGCCAAGAGAGGGCTGCCCACCAAAACTCACGGACCAGGCAAGGAAGGCATTAATCAGAGAGGCAACAAAGAGACCAAAGATAACCCTGAAGGAGCTGCAAAGCCGCCACAGGGGAGATTGGAGTATCTGTCCATAGGACCACTTTAAGCCATACACTCCACAGAGCTGGGCTTTACGGAAGACTGGCCAGAAAAAAGCCATTGCTTAAATTAAAAAAATTTGCAAACACGTTTGGTGTTCGCCAAAAGGCATGTGGGAGACTCCCCAAATATATGGAAAAGGGTACTCTGGTCAGATGAGACTAAAATGTAGCTTTTTGGCCATGAAGGACAATGCTATGTCTGGCGCAAACCCAACATCTCTCATCACCCCGAGAACATAATCTCCACAGTGAAGCATGGTGGTGGCAGTGTCATGCTGTTGGGTTGTTTTTCATCAGCATGCACTGGGAAACTGGTCAGAATTGAAGGAATGATGGATGGTGCTAAATACAGGCAAATTCTTAGGGGAAACCTGTTTCAGTCTTCCAGAGATTTGAGACTGGGATGGAGGTTCACCTTCCAGCAGGACAATGACCCTAAGCATACTGCTAAAGCAACACTTGAGTGGTTTAAGGGGAAACATTTAAATGTCTTGGAATGTCCTAGTCAAAGCCCAGACCTCAATCCAATTGAGAATCTGTGGTATGACTTAAAGATTACTGTACACCAGCGGAACCCATCCAACTTGAAGGAGCTGGAGCAGTTTTGCCTTGAAAAATGGGCAAAAATCCCAGTGGCTAGATGTGCCAAGCTTATAGAGACATACCCCAAGCTGTAATTGCTGTAAAAGGTTGCTCTACAAAGTATTGACTTTGGGGGAGTGAATAGTTATGCACCCTCAAGTTCTGTTTTTTTTGTCTTATTTCTTGTTTGTTTCACAAAAAAAATATTTTGCATCTTAAAAGTGGTAGGCATGTTGTGTAAATAAAATGATACAAACCCCCAAAAAATCTATTTTAATTCCAGGTTGTAAGGCAACAAAATAGGAAAAATGCCAAGGGGCTGAGTACTTTCGCAAGCCACTGTAGGTAGGCTATTACTATTAGCTATGTTTGGAGACAGTGTGTCTGTGTTATCATATGGACAATATTGCACAGTGAAATTAAAGGATGTCCATACAGTACCTGCTGCATTATATGTTATACATCATGACTAACAACCATAAGTATTTTGGGAATCAGGAGCAAAAGGGACAGTCTCTCACAACATTTTTGCTGTATACAGTGCATTCGGAAAGTATTCAGACCCCTTGACTTTTTCCACATTTTGTTACGTTACAGCCTTTTTCTAGTATGGATTAAATAAAAAATGTTCCTCATCAATCAACAAACAATACCCCATAATGACAATGCGAAAAACAGGTTTTTAGACAATTTTGCAAGTGTATTAAAATAAAAAAGCAAACACCTTATTTACATAAGTATTCAGATCCTTTGCTATGAGACTCGTAATTAAGCTGAAATGCATCCTTTTCCCACTAATGAAATGTGTCACATGCGCCGAATACAACAGGTACAAAAATGCTTACTTACAAGCCCTTAACCAACAATGCAGTTTTAAGAAAATACAAAAAAAATAAAAAATAAGAGATGAAAATAACAAATAATTCAAGAGCAGCAGTAAAGTAACAATAGCGGGGCTATATACAGGGGGTACCGGTGTCGAGGTAATTGCGGTAATATGTACATGTAGGTAGAGTTATTAAAGTGACTATGCATAAATAATAACAGAGTAGCAGCAGTGTTCCAGAGGAGGAGGGGGGGCAATGCAAATAGTGGGTAGCCATTTGATTAGCTGTTCATGAGTCTTATGGCTTGGGGGTAGAATCTATTTAGGAACCTCTTAGACCTAGACTTGATGCTCCAGTACCGCTTGCCGTGCGGTAGCAGAGAGAACAGTCTATGACTAGGGTGAATGGAGTCTTTGACAATTTTTAGGGCTTTCCTCTTACAACGCCTGGTATAGAGGTGGCAGGAAGCTTGTCCACGGTGATGTACTGGGCCGTACGCACAACCCTAAGTAGTGCCTTGCGGTCGGAGGCCGAGCAGTTGCCATACCAGGCAGTGATGCAACCATGCTCTCGATGGTGCAGTTGTAGAACCTTTTGAGGATCTGAGGACCCATGCCAAATAATTTCAGTCTCCTGAGGGGGAATAGGTTTTGTCGTGCCCTCTTCACAACTGTCTTGGTATGCTTGGACCATGTTAGTTTGTTGGTGATGTGGACGCCAAGGAACTTGAAGCTCTCAACCTGCTCCACTGCAGCCCCATCGATGAGAATGGTGGCGTGCTCGGTCCTCCTTTTCCTGTGGTCCACAATCATCTCCTTTGTCTTGATCAATGTTGAGGGAGAGGTTTTTGTCCTTGCACCACACGGTCTGGTCTCTGACGACCTCCCTATAGGCTGTCTCATTGTTGTCGGTGATCAGGCCTACCACTGTTGTGTCATCAGCAAACTTAATAATGGTGTTGGAGTCGTGCCTGGACATGCTGTCATGAGTGAACAGGGAGTACAGGAAGGCACTGAGCACACATCTTTACTTTAACTCAAGTATGAAAATTGTGTACTTTTTCCACCACTGGTAGCCATGCAAAAACCTGTAACTGGAGAGCAACACAGAATGGAACATGAACTTGATTCTCAACACACTAGTAGGCCTATATGATCCCAAGGGTTAATAATGTATATATATTTAGAAAGACTGCCAAATGCATTCATCGACTCCTGCAATATTTCTAACTATTGAGAGTTTATCTTGAAACCCAGTATTGTGACATTATTTTGCATGAACTATCACCATCTCAAAACCTGTCACACTGAGCTTTTTCTATACACTGCAGTATGCTGCAGGAGTCAGGATATTCACTTTCATTATGTGACAGGGACATTTCGTGTCATGTCATGCATATTCGCCATGTGGATTACTGACGACGGTAACTCTGCGACGGTCCCTAAACATTTCCACAAGACCTCTTTCACGACGCCCCCTACATTTTCTGATGAAATCCTCTTCTGAAAAGTGGGCAGAGGAGTCGACCGACCGTAGAAGGAAACGCAACCATGATTGTAAAAAAACAGAAGTATCGCACTGAAGTATTGTAACGAGCTTGTCTATTTAGTTTTCAATAGATATCAACTAAATTTCTCATGCGGATGCATTCCATGATTTTATTGTAACGAATTGTTGAGCTTCGTTGAAGTCTCGGATCAAGGTTTGCATCTGCGCTGTCGCCGGGTGCTACGTGCGAGACTCTAACCAGCTTTTTCTCCAACCAAGACGAAAATGGATTGTATAGTTTCGTTTATCCTGAATTTCTCAACATGCTATGACTCGCCAAGGCTTTGTTCACTTTCTACATTCACTACCCCTGTTTGTACGATGCTTACCGCGCGAAATAAGTCTAACCACCACTCGCAGGAAAATGTCTCCCATACCGCGGACAACATGGACGATGGTATTCACTTGAACAGGAGAGCTAACCGGTATGCTATTGCTAGCCTTTCGGTGTAAGAAGATAGATAAGCGACAACAGTAATGGATGTTTCACCGGCAATTATGGACAGTGCTCTGGAGTGCACACCAAGTTATTCTCAAATGTGTCGCTAGCAACTTCCAACGAAACGAACAGCTCTCAAAATCAAGATTACGTTAGCTAGCCCGGTAACAGCTGCTCAAACTAGCATTATTAGCACTAGTTAGCTAGATAACTAACGTTGGTTCTTGTTATCCTTTATAGCCAGACTAAAGTTTGATTTAGCATGTTTATTTTGGCAGTCTAGTTAATACACGAGGTATTAATATATTGTGAACTAGCTACTATATGTCAGCGTGTTATATTGTCCTACACGTGTACGTTAGCTAGTTAACTAACCAAAAAGCTTTAACAAACTTCCCAGCAGCAAGCTGTCAAGCGGTATTCTTGATCTAAACTTTACTAATGTATCTTGCATAGTGACCATTTGTTAGCCACAAGCCAGTATTGAGAATGTTTAGAAACATGAATCGCGAGGAACACTTTTCTGGTGTGAAGACGCCTACATCCACTCCCGCCGGGCATGGAGTGGCCTCTCCCCGACAACCAAACCAGGACCGCTCGTGGATGGGCTTGTTCTCCGCGGTTTCTAGGCCTGCCCTGTCATTTCTGCAAAAGTATATACCATGGCGCCCTAGTACTCCTGCCATGCCTCACAATGTGACAGGGTGGGTCAGTGGGAATTTCAAAGATAACTTTGTAGAGGCAGAAAGTGCATTTTTAGGACAACTGGACGACGTCTTGCCTGGAACTCAACACCATGCACATCATCTATCGTACCTGCAATACCAGCATGGTAGCCCTGGGCTAGCAGCGTCAGGTAATAGTACTCCGAGTTGGTTGACAGCAGATTCTCTTTACGAGTTAGGGATTCAAAATGCTGCTGAAATGGACTTAAATATAAGGCAACAAACTTCGGTAGGATACCTCGCAATCGCGAGAGGTTTTCTCAGTCATGTTTTGTTGAACGCAGCGTCGGCTCAGGAAATGAAAGACCAAGGGCATGTACTTGGTGGAAACGGTTGGTCATCTGACGCGTTGTCAGCCAGAGAAAATAGTACCGCTGATAACTGGTGGGTGGGCTTTGGGGAACCAGTAGCGCCCAAGGGTGGCTGTCAAATTTGTCTTGGAGAAAAGAGGGCACTGGGAAAAACAACAGTAATGGTCATTGTTTTCAACCGGAGTGTGGTACAAAGGCTACGGTTACCAAGCCAACAGGGCTGTTTGTTCCGTTAGATGATAATGAATCAATGGATGGCAAAAGCATTGGTTCCTCCTGCAACAAAGAGGAGCCAAATGACAATGGAAGCCTTCAAACAGCCACCTGGCCAGAGTCTCTCCCTTTCCCTGACAGTTTCCCATTAGATCACTGGAAAACAGTCGGTATCAGTGATCATCTTGTCAGAGTTGGAGCTGTCACTGCCTGCAGTGAGGTGGCAGTTTTTACCCCTGACCAGGATAATGGTTATTCCAGTCTGGAAGAAGAACACTCCACCTCCAGACTGTACATGTTAAGGCCTCCCATTGAAGAGCTACAGGGGATCACAGAGATGAAGGAAGAGACCATCACATCTGACACACCAACACAGGGGAGCTCTGGAGAGAGTGGGCCAGAGAGGGATGCATCCAATCATAGAGAAGTGGGTGAGACTGCTGCCACTGGAGGGATGGAATTAGAGGAAGAGTTTGAGGACTCTGAGGAAGAGGAAACGGCGGCTGAGGGTCCACCAGTGTCTACCACCGCTCTGTCCCCCTCCACACCCCAGTGCAGTAACAAGGCCATCGCCTACATCATGGGCAGCCCCTGCAGCGACGACAGCCAATCAGACGACTCACTCAGTGAGGAGGATGACGATGGTTTCGACAGCGAGGGCTCGTCAGAATTCTCCAATTCCGAGTTGTTGGATGATGATGAAGAGGAGGATGACTCTGAGACTGAGAGACTGTGGAACTCGCTGTGCCAAAGCAGGGACCCCTACAACCCCCAAAACTTCACCGCCCTCATTACCAACCCCAGGACCATCCCCTCCACCTCTACAGCCACCACAGCCTGCTCCCCTCACACCTCACCCCCAGAGCAACCTCCCTCTCCCCTCTCCTCTTCTTCCCCCTCTCCTGCGGAGGAGTTTGGCTCGGAGTCCAGCAGCAGTGAGGTGGATGAGGCTGAGAGCCTGAGGCTGTGGGACTCCTTCAGCACCTCCTCAGACCCCTACAGCCCATTCAACTTCCAGGCCCTGCTCAGGACTAGAGAGCCAGTCTGGACAAGGGTAAAAGCCGGGACAGGGGCGCGCTGTAAGAAGAGCAGCAAGACAACCCCCCGTCATGGACAGGGACAGAGCCACTCAGCCCCCCAGTACAGGAAGGAGGAGGCAGAGGAGAGACTGGACAGTGGCTTCTCAGAGATCCCTCCCACCCCAGAGATCACCACCACGGGCTGCGTCACAGTCAAAAAGGTCAGTATTGGCGACTTTCTGGTAGGCCTAAAGAAAGTGCCACACACCTTGTTATTCATATGTTCCTCATTCTGTTTTTATAAAATGGTAGGTCTGTTCTTAAATAGTATCAGTCACATTGTATTGTCATCCATGGGCATTGGTCATTCACATGACTGAAGTAACATGTGAGAACCTGGCAATGACTCCTAAAATGACTGATCTTCCCACTCAGCAGGTAACTGGTTGAGGCTGTTTGTTAATGAGTAGCTGAAGAGGAAGCATTGTTTTATCTCCTGTGGTGTACTTACATATTGCATCGACATAAGCCGCTGGCCCCGCCAGACTTTCCTGACCCCGTGACTGACGTGATGTGACCAGAGTTTTTCTACATCACTTCGGCTCATGTGGTCTGGAAAGACGTTCATTAAAAAATAACTAATAATTGGATCTCATTGTTCAAACTTCTTATGGTTATCACACCGTTTTTGGGCTGGGTTGTTTTTTGAAATTTCAAACTTTACCACATTTTCTAACAGATGGATTTAGAACTTTGGAGTGGATTACTCACACAGCATACAGAAAGGGGAAGAGGGACTGACTGTGTATTAGCTGTTCTGTTTTTATGTGTTAGTATTCCTGTCTGACTGTGCAAGTGATGGAAACCTATGCAACAACCCTTTCCACCGCTCTCCTGTGATCAGCTTCCCATATTTGTACCATGGAGACCAGAGTCGGAGAGGCTGAGTGCACTTAGTGAACCTCTACAGCTCTGTATAATGTAATAAAACATTTTTCATTTAGACATTCCCATTGAAATGTGCTGAAATGCTATAACTGATCAGTCACTCACAGGGCTGTAGCTAAAGCAACACATTGACTGCTGTTAGACAGATGTGAATGAAGGCTGTAGCTAAAGCAGCAGTAAAACTGTGTCAGTACATTGCTGTGAAACGTCTGTCCCAGTCAGTGGAATGGAAGATAATCACCATGAGAGTAGTCCTCGTCATCCATGAGCACAATCCAACGGCTGTCTTTGATATAGTCCGGCTGTATTTTCCATGCCCTTCGTATTACATTATCCACCTATTAGGAGCACACAACTGCCATGTTACTTAGCAACGGTGATAACTGAGCAAGACGGAAATCAAATTTCTCTGAAGCCCTTGTATTTTTATTTCTCTGGCTCGGGGCGCTGGCTCATAATGTTCTTGCAATGCTTCCACAACGTTCTCCCAACCCTTCAACCCATGCCGAGCAGATTTCAGTGTCTTCCGTCTAATAACCTCCGCTCTGATGGTCTGGTGACCTCAGTAGGCTGCTGCTTATGGAGATGTATTGTCTCTGTGATGAGCTATGGGGCGTCCATCACACAGCCAATTTTCCCCCCTCTTTTTCTTTGCCTCTCCTTGTCTCTGCCCAAACGGTTGCAGCTCCAGACGTGTAGTGTTGCCTCCCAGTGATGAGCGATGGGTATAAATCTCAATTTCATAGTCGCATGAAGAATGCTGCTTAGAGGGCCTAGTTGAGTTTCTTAAATGGATTGAGTGAAATTTGAAAGAAATGCAGAGAGCTGTGGAGCAAGTGTGTTTTTCATTATGTGTGTGAATGTCAGGGTTAGGATTACCGTTTTAAAATGGAAGTGTCTTTTGTTGTTGACATAATTGTAGGTTTCCATTTTGGAGGCTTTATGCACTGCAGTTTCTCCTTTCAGAATATTGAGGTAATATTGAGTTGACTGAGTTTTCTCAAGCTGAAATGTTGTAGTCTAGTGAGTTTGAATGTATGCAGAAGTAAACTTGGCCTGCAGGTGTTTCAGTGAGAAGGTTCTAGTCTGTGGTGATGTATGTAGTTCTGTCTCTCTCCAGGTGGGTTTTTGTGATGATGTGGATGAGTTCTACGCCAGCGAGGACGATGAGGACAGGCGTGGGCCGTGGGAGGAGCTAGCCAGAGACCGCTGTCGCTTCCTCCGCCGTGTTCAGGAGGTGGAGGAGAGCATCGGCTACGTGTTCAGCTCCACCTTCCGCCTCACCGTCTGCCAGAGACAACACCACAGCTGACCTCTGACCCCTACAACACAACTGATCGTAAATCCTGTTTCTCTGTGACCCTCTAACACCCCTCCCTGTCCCTAAATCCTATTTTCAACAGACTGCATTAGAACTTCTTAGTCATCCCCCCTACCCAGTGATCCTCCCCTACTCCCAAACCTTCAGACAGGATGTGCAGAAAAGACCACTTCAGAGCTGTTGACGACACCAGTGGTTTCCAGACTGTTGACTAGACCAGTGGTTTCCAGACTGTTGACTAGACCAGTGGTTTCCAGACTGTTGACTAGACCAGTGGTTTCCAGACTGTTGACGAGACCAGTGGTTTCCAGACTGTTGACTAGACCAGTGGTTTCCAGACTGTTGACGACACCAGTGGTTTCCAGACTGTTGACTAGACCAGTGGTTTCCAGACTGTTGACTAGACCAGTGGTTTCCCAGACTGTTTGACTGAGACCAGTGGTTTCCAGACTGTTGACTAGACCAGTGGTTTCCAGACTGTTGACTAGACCAGTGGGTTTCCAGACTAGACCAGTGGTTTCCAGACTGTTGACTAGACCAGTGGTTTCCAGACTGTTGACTAGACCAGTGGTTTCCAGACTGTTGACTAGACCAGTGGTTTCCAGACTGTTGACTAGACCAGTGGTTTCCAGACTGTTGACTAGACCAGTGGTTTCCAGTTTGACAGACCAGTGGTTTCCAGACTGTTGACTAGACCAGTGGTTTCCAGACTGTTGACTAGACCAGTGGTTTCCAGACTGTTGACTAGACCAGTGGTTTCAGACTGTTGACTAGACCAGTGGTTTTGACTAGACCAGTGGTTTCCAGACTGTTGACTAGACCAGTGGTTTCCAGACTGTTGACTAGACCAGTGGTTTCCAGACTGTTGACTAGACCAGTGGTTTCCAGACTGTTGACTAGACCAGTGGTTTCCAGACTGTTGACTAGACCAGTGGTTTCCAGACTGTTGACTAGACCAGTGGTTTCCAGACTGTTGACTAGACCAGTGGTTTCCAGACTGTTGACTAGACCAGTGGTTTCCAGACTGTTGACTAGACCAGTGGTTCAGGTGGGTTGCTTGTCAGTTACAAAACATAGATATACTTTTTTAATGCATTTTTGGGATGGAGAAAAGCGTTCTTCGTAAACTTAATCATCTAAATAGAAAGTCTGTACAAAAGACAATGGACCTGTATATTTTTCCTCATAAAAATGGCTTACAATATCATTTTTAATTTCAGCTTCAGTAAAAAAATGTGTAGACTTATAGGAAATAAGCTTTAAATCTGCAACATTTTTACTTTGTTCTGTGCATGTTTTTTTTCACCTTAATTTATGGAAGTAAAACATTTGGGAACCCATGGACTAGAAAGACATCCCCTCACACCTCTCTCTCCTGACCCCTTACTGTCAGTCTGGGGTGTTGAAGACTTGATAATACAGATGTTCTCCCTTTCTTCCTGCCTGCTTCCTGATCGTTTACTGTTTGAATCTCAGTGGAGTGATGACCTAATATAGGATATGATTAAGGGCGACTGCATATTGCTAACTAGGAGGTATACAGGTAATGTAAAGGTAGAAGGGCTTACTGGTTCCAGTGGGACAAACACAGTCTAACACAGAGCAGCTATTCTTCTGAGCCGTGTGCTCAGTAACCTGACTGGAAAACAGAACTCTACACAAGACACTTCAGCCAAAAGTGTATTTTATATTTCATTTTAAAATTGGTTTTATTAATTTGTCCCATTGATTGAAACTGCGCTTTTGGCGTTGCTCCGTCCTTCTCTCTGACACATCCATCTGGGTCTCTGCTCTCAGTAGTGTTCTCAGTTTCATGTCATTGTGATCTGAACCCAGGTCAGTATTTAAGGGGTTCGGTATAATCCTACTCGGCACCCACAGCCAAATGTCACACTGCTCTCCGGAGCTGGATTGGGGTTTAAGAGCTTTTGGAAAGCAAACTTGGTTTTGAAGTAGTTTATTCTTTCCTTTTTATAAATGTTATCTTCCTGTAAACCATGCCATGCAGAGTACACACTACTAACACTGACAGTGTTCTATTTGATTTGATCCTAAGCAGGGGTTGTAAACCTACAGTATGAAGTGTAAAACACTCCTCAGCTGTGTTGGTGGTTCGTGTTAAAACCAAGCCTGTGTTGTAGTAGTGTCTTTCTGGTGTCAATAATTTGGCAGGACCAAGTTTGGGAAAGCCTGATTGAGCAGTCACTCTTATTGAGAGTGACTTACAGGTATTTATTGCCAAACAAGCAGGTATTTCTAGTGAACAGTCAGTAGAGCTCCGCTGACTATTTCTGGGCTGAATTGAAGGCTATAAGGGTTAAGTGGCAGTATGTGCATGATCCTTGTCTTAAATGGCCTCCTTTCCTCTGTCTACTTCCCTCACGGTGGTTCCTAGAATAAACAATTGCTTTAATCTATCTACAATTTGCACCAATAGACCTTCAATAATGCTTTCTCAAATGTTAAAGCTTACATCCATCAATGGTCATCTTGGAAAGGAGATGTGTTAAGGAAGCACTTCTCTAGCTATAACACATCTTAAGTGCTTTTCGTGAGACCCAAAGTCACTGAACTTAAACCTCTTACCCTTACTATTTAACCCTGTGACGCTTCTACGGACCCATTGTTGTGTATCTATTGTTGAGAGGTTAGTTTCCCTACTGTGGATAAAGGGTTAACCTCTGTTGTGACCAGGTGGGGGGAAAAGCAGGGATGTGAAACGCACGTTATTCTGAAGTGATTCTCAGAATGAAAAAAAAAAATACAATATGAAAGCTGTGCTCGGATCTGAAGAATATAACTCTTGGTGTTATTTTAGTCAGTACAATTAACATGAAATTGTTTTATTTTTGTAAAATTTAGAATAAGTTAGTTGCGCTGCATAACTTATACATTTTGAATCCATATTCATTGAAAATAAATCAATATTGAATTATGAGGTTTGTCTTGTTTCTTGCCCCATATTTCCCAGCAAATAATTTACTGTTCTTAATTTGTTTGACGTTCATGATTTTTAAAATCTGGTTTGGGTGCAACACCGGACTGGAGGGAGGGTTGTGGTGATCATCATAAAAGGGCACTTGACCCCAAACTGGTACTGCACCATTAAACAGTGTACAAAACATTACAACACCTGTCGTTTGCCCTCAACAGCCTCAATTCATGACGGCATGGACTCCACAAGGCGTTAAAAGCATTCTACAAGGATGCTGGCCCATGTTGGCTCCAATGCGTCCCACAGTTGTGTCAAGGTGGTTGGATGTACTTTGGGTGGTAGACCATTCTCGCTCGATACACACAGGAATCTATTGAGCATAAAAATACAAAATAAAAACAAAAACAGGGGAGTTACAGATCTTGACACAAACCGGTGCGCCTGACACCTACTACATTACCCCGTTCAAAGACACTAAATCTTTTGTCTTGTTGTGTTGATACCATGCTATGCTGTTGTCTTAGGTCTCTTTATGTCGTGTTACGGTGTCTCTTATTGTGATGTCTGTTTTGTCCTTTATTTCTTTAAATCCCAGCCCCCGTCCCCGCAGGAGGCCTTTTGGTAGTCCATCATTGTGAATAATAATTTATTCTTAACTGACTTGCCTTGTTAAATAAAAACACATTCACCCTCTGAATGACACACATAATCCATGTCTCAAGGCTTAGAAATCCTTCTTTAACCGGTCTCATCCCCAATCATCTACACTGACTGAAATGGATTTAACAAGTGACATCAATAAGGGATCATAGCTTTCACCTGGTCAGTCTGTCATGGAAATAATATTTTGTACACACAGTGTAGATAGGTTTGTCACTAGCTACCACAGACACAAAGTTATAAAACAACTATTTCTACAATTTTTCTACAATTTATCTTCCTACATTCAGATTTCAACCTTAACGCTAACAACACTGTTAACCTTATGCCTAACCTTAAATGAAGACCAAAAAGCACTTTTTTTATTTGTTGATTTTTACAATATAGCCAATTTTTTACTTTGTGGCTGTGCTTTCTAGTGGAAACCTGAATATAGTAATCCACTTTTCTACTGTCCACACAGTAACATTTTTTCCGAATGTACTGTAACATTGTATGCACCTGGGCTGTACTAGGCCCCAGTATTTAGCATGGAGTCAGTGGATGTATGGTTCTTAGCAACTGGAGCCAGTCAGCAATGTGAATGTGCAGTATGAGGTGAAAACATGCACAGATGCAAACAGCTGTCAGCCTCAATCCTTTCAGCCTCAATCCTAGAGGCACTCAAAATCTGATAAGAGATGGGTGGCTAAATATATATATATATATAGAAAAACAAATCCTTCTACAAATCATTATGGATAGTGGATACATGGCAATCATTTTAATAAATTTAAACCAATGATGTAAGTATACAAAGACTTGGATTTGTCCGTGCTATTTGTTGAAGATACTTAAAAGTTCTTTATTTTTTGTAAAAATATTTTTTTTTTAATTGAATATTGAAACACAATCTACAGTGAAGCTTCTCAACATTGACATTACATTCAGTTGTCTGATTCCCATAGTTTTTTTGTTATGTTCCATTATCAACCAATAGAGGTCGCTCTTGCTTGTTATAGCAGGAGCGGACCAGTCGATCGACTGAGATGGTGGAGATCTCAATTGCATACTGCTCACGCCCTCGTCTCCTTAAAACCTATTGGATGAGAAAGTCAGAGTTCCATCCTCTCTGACCTTCTCCTGTAATGAGTTTTGAGAAGGAGACGAGCTGAAGACGCGAGGAGATCTTCCCGAGGACTGTGCAACTGCTTTCTGCTCAAAACGATCATCATAATTGTGATTTGCTGCGTTACAACATGAGACATTTGCTTATTAATGAATTGACATGCATTGCAGTAGCCTTTTTGCAAACCAAGTAGCATTAAGTATGTGGTTACATTTATTATTTGTAGAAAACTGAATAGGTGTAGGATAGGACCAAATTTTGATTGTTGGATGCAGATTTAATCCATTTAATCAGTGTGTGGCTTTCACAGTTTTTGTGGTTGCATTGTAAAAAATATGAAGAACCAATCAAATCTGAAACAGTTCAGTTGAGAATAGTCTATATTTCTCATTTATGTGACCTGTGCGGCAAAATCTGATCAAAGTCTGAGAACTCTATTCCTCCTCTGATATTCGGTGCTTCCCCTGCAGGTCCATCCTGGCCATGGAAAAGTTAATCTGGGACTGGCCAATGCTGTCATCTCATTGGCTGAATGGAATGCCTGGAGGTGGTGCCTAGGAGGAGATTAAAGGCATGTCTCTCTCTAATGAAAGGGGAATTGAACAGCTGTGTCGTTGCCACCCACCACCAATCCAAAGAGAACTCTCCCCCTTCCTCTCTCTCCCCCTCCCTTGCTCTCTCTTCATCTCCCTCTCTCTCCATCTCCCCATCATCACTGCATATAGAATTACTGCCAGCCTGGATGGGGTCATGTGACATTTAAATACCTTTGGATTTTCAACTGGGCATGCTCCATTGTATCACTTGGCCGCTTCCCCTCCTCCTCTTGAACTCCTCCCTCTATCCGTGCCTCCTTTATTCATCCTTTCCTGAGGAGAGGATGCCTATTATTGTCCTGTATCCCTGCTCAGTCACGCTAGAGCCTGTAGTTACTGGGGCTACTGTCTCTAGCTGTATCTCTGTTTCTTTCTCTCTATGGTTCTCTGGCTGACAGAGAGCTGTCTTTACTCTGTACTGTGAGGGTGTGGAGGGATAGACAGTGTGTTATTCCTCGTTCCTCTCCCATCTCCTGATGTCTAACCGGACTGACGGACCATCTGCTGCTCAATGCTCTCTCCTAGATGGATGAATGGATAGATGTACACGGTTCTAGCCTGTCTGTCTAACACCTTCATTGACTGGCTGACTACAGAGGAGGAAGGAGGAGGGACACCGCAAACATCAATTCAGCAGGTGGCTGGTAAGGGACACAGATTCATAGTGTCTGTGTGCAGGCACCACCAGTGCATTTCCAACATATCTTGACTTTATGTAAATAAGCAAGTTAGAGGTAGTACTAGTGTCTGTATTACTGTTCCTGTGTTCCTGTGGCTGTGTGTATTTGCTTTTAAGTATACAGTGCAATTACTGTGTGTTAATGTTGATGGTCATTGACTGTGTTTTTATTCATGCACACAGACCGATGCTCTCTCATATTGTTGAGAGGGTTGGGTCAGAGAGGGCAGAGGTTGGCTGGTGGTTGAAGTAGTGGTTGGGTGGAGCTTGAGTTATGGTTGTGGCTAGGTTTGGGGGCTCAGATGTTTTGGGGTGGCGCCAGTTGCCAGGGTGTTGGTCCCAGTTTTGGAGCCCCACTTCAGATGGGCATAGTCTGTCAGTCAGGGACGCTAGCTCACACACACACACACACACACACACACACACACACACACACACACACACACACACACACACACACACACACACACACACACACACACACACACACACACACACACACACACACACACACACAACACACACACACACACACACACACACACACACAAGAAACACTCACTCACACATACACACACACTGCACATGCATTTACACATTCAAAATACTTAAACACTCCCATAACAACACAGTACTGATTCCCACCAGTCTCCAGCATGTTGATATGTTAATGGTTGGCATTTAGCAGTGCTATGCTGTATGTTAAATGCCTCATGGCAGGACTTAGCCCATCCGAATCCAAACCAAGCCAGGCACGGCCAATCTGAGCCAAAGTAGGGGGGATGAGGTGGACTTTGATTTAGAGGATAAGCGTGATTGACTTCAACAAGCTGTTTAACATCCCTCCTGTGAGTGTGTGTGTGTGTGTGTGTGTGTGTGTGTGTGTGTGTGTGTGTGTGTGTGTGTGTGTGTGTGTGTGTGTTTGCGCGTGTGAGTGAGGCTCCAGGTGTCTGATTAACATTGGCATTAATACACCCTGACAGTGACTGAGGAATTAGACTGACCCTTTAATGCCTGTCTTAGTGTTAGGGTATTGTAGTGTGTGTGTTTTGTCTATGAGACCCTGGCAGTTGCTGGCAATTGAGGTGCTTCCGATTAAAGCATTAAACTGGATTTGCTTTTCTATGAATGCATGTGGATGGAAACACACACACATATGCTCACGCACACAGACTGTTCACACACAGACTTGTACAGCTAACCGTGAGGGGACACACAATTCAGTCCCATTCAAAATCCTATTTTATGTAACCCTAAACCTAACCCGTACTCTTCCCCTAGCCTGAACCCCAACCCCAAAACATTGTGGGGACTAACAAAATGTCCCCAATTGGTCAAATTTAGATTTGTTTACTATTCTGGTGGGGAATTCTGGTCCCCACAAGAATAGTTAAACACGTAATCACACACACACACACACGTCTTCCTGTCACCTGGCAGGTCACGCTATGTTCTGAGGGTGATTCCTAGCCCTCTGCCAGCGTGTGGCCTGAAATGATGCCCAGAATAGAGCCATGATTTTGATTGACGTCCCTCTCTTCTGTTTGGCTCTGCCTTCACTCTCACCTACCTACCTACCTACCTTACCTACCTACCTACCTACCTACCTACCTACCTACCTACCTACCTACCTACCTACCTACCTACCTACCTACCTACCTACCTACCTACCGAACTTACCTACCTACCTACCTACCTACCTACCTACCTACCTACCTACCTACCTACCTATATATCTATCTAAAATTGAAGTCGTAAGTTTACATACACTCTGGTTGGAGTCATTATAAATTGTTTTTCAACCACTCCACAAATTTCTTGTTAACAAACTATAGTTTTGGCAAGTCGGTCAGAACATAGACTTTGTGCATGACACAAGTAATCTTTCCAACAATTGTTTGCAGACAGATGATTTCACTTATAATTCATTGTATCACAATTCTAGTGGGTCAGAAGTTTACATACACTAAGTTGACTGTGCGTTTAAACAGCTCGGGAAATTCCAGAATTTAAAATAAAAACAATTATTTTTATTTCACCTTTATTTAACCAAGTAGGCTAGTTGAGAACAAGTTCTCATTTGCAACTGCGACCTGGCCAAGATAAAGCATAGCAGTGTGAACAGACAACAACACAGAGTTACACATGGAGTAAACAATAAACAAGTCAATAACATAGTAGAAAAAAAGAATCTATATACACTGAGTGCAAAAGGCATGTGGAGGTAGGCAATAAATAGGCCATGGGAGTGAATAATTACAATTTAGCAGATTAACACTGGAGTGATAAATGATCAGATGAACATGTGCAGGTAGAGATACTGGTGTGCAAAAGAGCAGAAAAGTAAATAAAATAAAAACAGTATGGGGATGAGGTAGGTAAATTGGGTGGGCTATATACCGATAGACTATGTACACCTGCAGTGATCGGTTAGCTGCTCAGATAGCAGATGTTTGGAGTTGGTGAGGGAGATAAAAGTCTCAAACTTCAGTGATTTTTGCAATTTGTTCCAGTCGCAGTCAGCAGAGAACTGGAAGGAAAGGTGGCAGTATGAGGTTTTGGCTTTAGGGATGATCAGTGAGATACACCTGCTGGAGCGTGTGCTACAGGTGGCTGTTGCCATTGTGACCAGTGAACTGAGATAAGGCAGCGCTTTACCTAGCATAGACTTATAGATGACCTGGAGCCAGTGAGTCTGGCGACGAACATGTAGTGAGGGCCAGCCGACTAGAGCATACAGGTCGCAGTGGTGTGTGATATAAGGTGCTTTAGTAACAAAACGGATGGCACTGTGATAAACTGCATCCAGTTTGCTGAGTAGAGTGTTGGAAGCTATTTTGTAGATGACATCGCCGAAGTCGAGGATCGGTAGGATAGTCAGTTTTACTAGGGTAAGTTTTGCGGCGTGAGTGAAGGAGGCTTTGTTGCGAAATAGAAAGCCGACTAGATTTGATTTTGGATTGGAGATGTTTGATATGAATCTGGAAGGAGAGTTTGCAGTCTAGCCAGACACCTAGGTACTTATAGATGTCCACATATTCTAGGTAGGAACCATCCAGGGTGGTGATGCTAGTCGGGCATGCGGGTGCAGGCAGCGAACGGTTGAAAAGCGTGCATTTGGTTATACTAGCATTTAAGAGCAGTTGGAGGCCACGGAAGGAGTGTTGTATGGCATTGAAGCTTGTTTAGAGGTTAGATAGCACAGTGTCCAAGGAAGGGCCAGAAGTATACAGAATGGTATCGTCTGCGTAGAGGTGGATCAGGGAATCACCCGCAGCAAGAGCAACATCATTGATATAAACAGAGAAAAGAGTCGGTCCGAGAATTGAACCCTGTGGTAACCCCATAGAGACTGCCAGAGGACCGGACAACATGCCCTCCGATTTGACACACTGAACTCTGTCTGCAAAGTAGTTGGTGAACCAGGCAAGGTAGTCATTACAAAAACCGAGGCTACTGAGTCTGCCGATAAGAATATGGTGATTGACAGAGTCGAAAGTGTTGGCCAGGTCGATGAAGACAGCCGCACAGTACTGTCTTTTATCGATGGCGGTTATGATATCGTTTAGTACCTTGAGCGTGGCTGAGGTGCACCCGTGACCGGCTCGGAAACCGGATTGCACAGCGGAGGGATACGGTGGGATTCGAGATGGTCAGTGATCTGTTTGTTGACTTGGTTTTCGAAGACCTTAGATAGGCAGGGCAGGATGGATATACTGTAGGTCTGTAACAGTTTGGGTCCAGGGTGTCTCCCCCTTTGAAGAGGGGGATGACCGCGGCAGCTTTCCAATCCTTGGGGATCTCAGATGATATGTAGTAGAGGTTGAACAGGCTGGTAATAGGGGTTGCGACAATGGTGGTGGACAGTTTCAGAAACGGAGGGTCCAGATTGTCAAGCCCAGCTGATTTGTATGGGTCCAGGTTTTGCAGCTCTTTCAGAACATCTGCTATTTGGGTAAAGGAGAAGCTGGGGAGGCGTGGGCGAGTAGCTGCGGGTGGGGGGGGGGAGCTGTTGGCCGAGGTTGAATAGTCAGGAGGAAGGCATGGCCAGCCGTTGAGAAATGCTTGTTGAAGTTTTCGATTATCATGGATTTATTGGTGGTGACCGTGTTACCTAGCCTCAGTGCAGTGGGCAGCTGGGAGAAGGTGCTCTTGTTCTCCATGGACTTTACAGTGTCCCAGAACCTTTTGGAGTTAGAGCTACAGGATGCAAATTTCTGCTTGATTAAGCTGGCCTTTGCTTTCCTGACTGACTGCGTGTATTGGTTCCTGACTTCCCTGAACAGTTGCATATCGTGGGGACTATTCGATGCTATTGCAGTCCGCCACAGGATGTTTTTGTGCTGGTCGAGGGCAGTCAGGTCTGGAGTGAACCAAGGGCTATATCTGTTCTTAGTTCTGCATTTTTTGAATGGAGCATGCTTGTCTAAGATGGTGAGGAAGTTACTTTTAAAGAATGACCAGGCATCCTCAACTGACGGGATGAGGTCAATATCCTTCCAGGATACACGGGCCAGGTCGATTAGAAAGGCCTGCTTGCAGAAGTGTTTTAGGGAGCATTTGACAGTGATAAGGGCTGGGCGTTTGACCGCGGACCCGTAGCGGATACAGGCAATGAGGCAGTGATCGCTGAGATCCTGATTGAAGACAGCAGAGGTGTATTTGGAGGGCAAGTTGGTCAGGATAATGTCAATTAGGGTGCCCATGTTTACAGATTTAAGGTTGTACCTGGTGGGTTCCTTGATGATTTGTGTGAGATTGAGGGCATCTATCTTAGATTGTAGGACTGCCGGGGTGTTAAGCATATCCCAGTTTAGGTCACCTAACAGAACGAACTCTGAAGATAGATGTGGGGAAATCCATTCACACATGGTGTCCAGGGCACAGCTGGGAGCTGAGGGGGATCGGTAGCAGGCGGCAACAGTGAGAGACTTATTTCTGGAGAGATTAATCTTTAAAATTAGAAGTTCGAACTGTTTGGGCATAGACCTGGAAAGCATGACAGAACTTTGCAGGCTATCTCTGTAGTAGATTGCAACTCCTCCCCCTTTGGCAGTTGTATCTTGACGGAAAGTGTTATAGTTGGGTATGGCAATCTCAGAATTTTTGGTGGCCTTCCTAAGCCAGGATTCAGACACGGCAAGGACATCAGGGTTGGCAGAGTGTGCTAAAGCAGTGAGTAAAACAAACTTAGGGAGGAGGCTTCTGATTTTGACGTGCATGAAACCAAGGCTTTTTCGATCACAGAAGTAAACAAATAAGGGTGCCTGGGGACATGCAGGTCCTGGGTTTACCTCCACATCACCCGAGGAACAGAGGAGGAGTAGGATGAGGGTGCGGCTAAAGGCGTTGGGGACAAGGAATAAAAGGAGCAGATTTATGGGCGTGGTAGAATATATTCAGGGCATAATGTGCAGACAGGGGTATGGTGGGGTGCGGGTACAGTGGAGGTAAGCCCAGGCACTGGGTGATGATAAGAGAGGTTGTATCTCTGGACATGCTGGTTATAATGGGTGAGGTCACCGCATGTGTGGGCGGTGGGACAAAGGAGGTATCAGAGGTGTGAGGAGTGGAACTAGGGGTTCCATTGTTAACTTAAACAATGATAACTAACCTGAACAACAGTATACAAGGCATATTGATATTTGAAAGAGACATACAGCAAGGCATAAAGTAATCGCAAGTCTTGATTGGGAGAGCTTGCTAAAACAACAGGTGAGACAACAACAGCTAGTCAGCTAACACAACAACAGCAGGTAAAATGGCGATGACTAGGCAGAGAGGGTCGGATTAACTACACACAGAGCCTGAGGTCGCGGCTGGGGCCGACAGATAAAACATAAATAAACAGAATGGAGTACCGTGACTAATGGACAGTCCAGCAGGCATCAGCTATGTAGCCAAGTGATCATAGTGTCCAGGGGGTAGCAGTAGATGGAACAGTGAAGCCGCCACTACTATTACACGCAGGCGACACGGCGTTTAAAGTTAGTAGCTCGGGAGTGGTAGGGGGGTCTGCTCAGACGGAGGTGGGTTGAAGGCACAGCGGATGGAATATTCGTCGGCAGACCAGTCGTGGTGGTGCGGCGGGGGGCCGTGTCGACAGAGAATCCAAGCCAGATGGCGAAAGAGGTATTGTAGAATTTAGTTTGCTAGCAGGGAGATGTGCCTGGCTCACGGCTAACTGGTGCTAGCTTCGTGGCAGTGGCGTTAGCCAAGGTCCAGAGTTTACAGCAAGGATCCGGTTGAGTATTGGAATCTAGCCGTGTATGAGTGGGGTTCGGGTGAACAGCTGAGTAGGCCGGGAGGTGGACCTCAGGGATAGCTTCGGTACTGGGTGCAAGCTAGCTGTGAAGATCAGAAGTAGTGGTCCAGGGATTAGGGCAGGAATCCGGTGTTGTTGTGGAGAGACAGTTCGATACTGGTAGACATGCGAGTATTATCCAGGCTAAAAACAGGGCTGGCTGTGCAGAAGGTAAAAGCCGCTAGCAGTGGTTAACAATGAGTAAACAGCTTGTAGCTAATTAGCTGGTTAGCTTCTGGAGGTTCTTGAATGTATTCTAAAATTAAAAATAATAGCGATTCCGTATCACATTGGGTGAGGCAGGTTACCGGAAGGTATAATCATATTAAAAATCAGAAAAGAGATTGAAAATAAATATGGGTTGGTTGGGCTGGCTGGGGACACGGCGATTCAGACAGTTAGCGGGCCTGTGCTAACAAGCTAACAGTTAGTAGGCCGAGGCTAAACAAGTTATCAGTTAGCAGACCGGGGCTAAACAAGCTAGCAGTTAGTAGACCGGGGCAGGCTAGCAGTTAGCAGGCCGGGTTAGCAAGAAAGCAGATAGCAAGGGATAGAAAGTTAGCCTTTGGGGGACGTCGCGATGGGTTGAAGTCTGTTTTTGCCTCTTTATGCGGTGACGTCGATAGACCGGTCGTGGAATTAGTAGGGTTCCAATAAGCTCTAGGTAGCTAGCAGGCCTAGCTGGTTAGCATAATGGACCTTCAGCGGGCGTCGCGCCTGAGGGGCCTGTTGGAGTCCTCGGGCAGATTATGTCAGTATTCCAGTCGTAGGGGATCTGCGGGGTTCCATGCCCCGTACCGGCTGTAGAAGGGGTCCGGATATCCCAGGAGTATGCTTCGGTGGTAGCACAGGAGCTCTGGCCGGGCTAGCTTCAAGCTAAGTGGATGGAGACTCGAGCCAGGAGTAGTCATCCGGGGTTGCGGTTAGCTAGTTGTGAAGATCCAGATGAAAATGTTCAGTTTGCGGTGGGAATCCGGGAATAAAAATCATAGGTCCGTTATGCTCTGGTTAGAGTCATGTTGTTCGAACTGGCGAGAGCTATTCGAGCTGAAGGTTAGCTGATGACCGCTGGCAATGGTTTGCTGACTGATAGCTGATAGTTAGCTGGCTAGCTTCAGTTGAGGGATTCCAGATCCGAAGTAAATATAGATTCTTTAGATTTAGATGTTGAGGTTTAGCAAAATATTTTAAAAGATATGCGAAGAAAAATATGTAAAAAACGATATATACAAGGGACACGACAGGACAAAGACGTCTGACTGCTACACCATCATGGATTATACGTGTAAAAATGATGTCATTGCGTTAGAAGCTTCTGCTGAGGCTAATTGACATCATTTGAGTCAATTGGAGGTGTACCTGTGGATGTAGTTCAAGTCCTACCTTCCAACTTTGCTTGATATCATGGGAAAATCAAAAGAAATCAGCATAAACCTCAGAAAAAGAATTGTAGACAATTTCCAAAATCCTGAAGATACCACTTTCATCTGTACAAAAACAAGTACCCAAGTATAAACATCATGGGACCACGGAGCATCATACCGCTCAGGAATGAGAAGCGTTCTGTCTCTTAGAGATGACGACACCATTCTGTATACTTCCGGCCCCTCCTTAGACACTGTGCTATCTAACCTCCAAACGAGCTTCAATGCCATACAACACTCCTTCCGTGGCCTCCAATTGCTCTTAAACGCTAGTAAAACCAAATGCATGCTTTTCAACCGTTCGCTGCCAGCACCCGCACGCCCGACTAGCATCACCACCCTGGATGGTTCTGACCTAGAATATGTGGACATCTATAAGTACCTAGGTGTCTGGCTAGACTGTAAACTCTCCTTCCAGACTCATATCAAACATCTCCAATCCAAAATCAAATCTAGAGTCGGCTTTCTATTCCGCAACAAAGCCTCCTTCACTCACGCCGCAAAACTTACCTTAATAAAACTGACTATCCTACCGATCCTCGACTTCGGCGATGTCATCTACAAAATAGCTTCCAACACTCTATTCAGCAAACTGGATGCAGTTTATCACAGTGCCATCCGTTTTGTTACTAAAGCACCTTATACCATCCACCACTGCGACCTGTACGCTCTAGTCGGCTGGCCCTCGCTACATATTCGTCGCCAGACCCACTGGCTCCAGGTCATCTACAAGTCCATGCTAGGTAAAGCTCCGCCTTATCTCAGTTCACTGGTCATGATCGCAACCCCCACCCGTAGCAACGCGCTCCAGCAGGTGTATCTCACTGATCATCCCTAAAGCCAACACCTCATTTGGCCGCCTTTCGTTCCAGTTCTCTGCTGCCTGTGACTGGAACAAATGGAACAAAAGACTTTTATCTCCCTCACCAACTTCAAACATCTGCTATCTGAGCAGCTAACCGATCGCTGCAGCTGTACATAGTCTATCGGTAAATAGCCCACCCAATTTTACCTATCTCATCCCCATATTTATTTACTTTTCTGCTCTTTTGCACACCAATATCTCAACCTGTACATGACCATCTGATCATTTATCACTCCAGTGTTAATCTGCAAAATTGTAATTATTCGCCTACCTCCTCATGCCTTTTGCACACAATGTATATAGACTCTCTTTTTTTTCTACTGTGTTTTTGACTTGTTAATTGTTTACTCCATGTGTAACTCTGTGTTGTCTGTTCACACTGCTATGCTTTATCTTGGCCAGGTCGCAGTTGTAAATGAGAGCTTGTTCTCAACTAGCCTACCTGGTTAAATAAAGGTGAAATAAAAAAATAAAAAATAAATTAAAAGGTACTTTGGTGCGAAAAGTGCAAATCAATCCCAGAACAACAGCAAAGGACCTTGTGAAGATGATGGAGGAAACAGGTACAAAGTATCTATATCCACAGTAAAACGAGTCCTGTATCGACATAACCTGAAAGGCCGCTCAGCACGGAAGAAGCCACTGCTTCAAAACCACCAGAAAAAAGCCAGACTATGGTTTGCAACTGCACATGGGGACAAAGATTGTACTTTTTGGAGAAATGTCCTCTGGTCTGATGAAACAAAAATACAACTGTTTGGCCATAAAGACCATCATTATGTTTGGAGGAAACAGGGGGACGCTTGTAAGCCAAAGAACCCCATCCCAACCATAAAGCACAGGGGTGGCAGCATCATGTTGTTGGGTGCTTTGCTGCAGGAGGGACTAGTGCACTTCACAAAATAGATGGCATCATGAGGCGGACAATTATGTGGATATATTGAAGCAACATCTCAAGACATCAGTCAGGAAATTAAAGCTTGTTCGCAAATGGGTCTTCCACATGGACAATGACCCCAAGCATACTTCCAAAATGGCTTAAGGACAACAAAGTCAATTTATTGGAGTGGCTATCACAAAGCCCTGACCCTAATCCCATAGAAAATGTGTTGGCAGAACTGAAAAAGCATGTGCGAGCAAGGAGGCCTACAAACCTGACTCAGTTACACCAGCTCTGTCAGGAGGAATGGGCCAAAATTCACCCAACTTATTGTGGGAAGCTTGTGGAAGGCTACACAAAATGTTTGACCCAAGTTAAATAATTTAAAGGCAATGCTACCAAATACGAATTGAGTGTATGTGAACTTCTGACCTACTGGGAATGTGATGAAAGAAATAAAAGCTGAAATAATAAATCATTCTCTCTACTATATATTCTGAAAATAAAGTGGTGATCCTAATTTTTACTAGGATTCAATGTCAGGAATTGTGAAAAACTGAGTTTAAATGTATCTAACTAAGGTGTATGTAAACTTCTGACTTCAACTGTATCTATCTTTCTCTCTTGCTCTCTTGCTCTCTCTCTCTCTCTCTCTCTCCTCAATGTTTCTTTCCCTTCTCTCCTACTGTGTGCTGTTTGCTGTGTGTTGATTGGTTTGTAGATAAATATAACTGTTATCCTGCATTCCTATTGGTTGACCAAGTGTTGTTTCCATATGATGACTGCAAGATGTTGTTTGTTATGGTTGTTCTGAACTGTGAGTATGAGTGGGTGTGTGTGTGTGTGTTTAAGCAGGGAGTGGGGTTATTGCCGCAGTGCTTGCTTTCTGCACCCGATTTGGAGAGTGAGCTAAGGAGACTGGCAGAGGGTGTGATCAGAAATTTAAGCACGTATCAGTGCACATACACACACGCACACACGCACACATACTGCGTGCTTGTAGTGTTTCTGTAGAATACTGAGCAGGGTGGAGTGAATACTATGTTTCTCTGCATAGCACTGCTGCAGAACTACAATGCCAGCTACCTCACCCTCTCTCCCCCCCTCTCTTTCTTTCTCTCTCTCTCTGTGTTTGAGCAATGTGGTATATGTTTTTGAGAGGTTGTGGGATATGTGTTTGAGAGGTTGTGGGATATGTGTTTGAGAGGGATGTGGTATATGTGTTTGAGAGGGATGTGGTATATGTGTTTGAGAGGTTGTGGGATATGTGTTTGAGAGGGATGTGGGATATGTGTTTGAGAGGGATGTGGTATATATGTTTGAGAGGGATGTGGTATACAGTTGAAGTCGGAAATTCACATACACCTTAGCCAAATACAAGTCTGTTTTTCACAATTCCTGACATATAATCCTGGTAAATATTCCCAGTTTTAGGTCAGTTAGTTTCACCACTGTATTTTAAGAATGTGAAATGTCAGAATAATAGTAGAGAGAATGATTTATTTCAGCTTTTATTTCTTTCATCACATTCCCAGTGGGTCAGAAGTTCACATACACTCAATTCGTATTTGGTAGCATTGCCTTTAAATTGTTTAACTTGGGTCAAACGCTTTGGGTAGCCTTCCACAAGCTTCCCACAATAAGTTGGGTGAATTTTGGCCCATTCCTTCTGACAGAGCTGGTGTAACTGAGTCAGGTTTGTAGGCCTCCTTGCTCGCACATGCTTTTTAGTTCTGCCGACAAATTCTCTATGGGATTGAGTTCAGGGCTTTGTGATGGCCACTCCAATACCTTGACTTTGTTGTCCTTAAGCCATTTTGCCACAACATTGGAAGTATGCTTGGGGTCGTTGTCCATGTGGAAGTCCCATTTGCGAACAAGCTTTAACTTCCTGACTGATGTCTTGAGATGTTGCTTCAATATATATCCATATCGTTTTTCCTCATGATGCCATCTATTTTGTGATGTGCACTAGTCCCTCCTTCAGCAAAGCACCCCCACAACATGATGCTGCCACCCCTTTGCTTCACTGTTGGGATGGTGTTCTTCGGCTTGCAAGCCTCCCCCGTTTTCCTCCAAACATAACAATGGTCTTTATGGCCAAACAGTTCTATTTTTGTTTCATCAGACCAGAGGACATTTCTCCAAAAATACGATCTTTGTCCCCATGTGCAGTTGCAAACCATAGTCTGGCTTTTTTATGGCGTTTTTGGAGCAGTGGCTTCTTCCGTGCTGAGCGGCCTTTCAGGTTATGTCGATATAGGACTCGTTTTACTGTGGATATAGATACTTTTGTACCTGTTTCCTCCAGCATCTTCACAGGGTCCTTTGCTGTTGTTCTGGGATTGATTTTCACTTTTCGCACCAAAGTACGTTCATCTCTAGGAGACAGAACGCGTCTCCTTCCTGAGCGTTATGACGGCTGCCTGGTCCCATGGTGTTTATACTTGCATACTATTGTTTGTACAGATGAACGTTGTACCTTCAGGCATTTGGAAATTGCTCCCAAGGATGAACCAGACCTGTGGAGGTCTACAATTTATTTTCTGAGGTCTTGGCTGATTAATTTTGATTTTCCCATGAGTTTTATGGTCGGCCTTGAAGTTCATCCACAGGTACACCTCCAATTGACTCAAATGATGTAAATTAGCCTCAGCAGAAGCTTCTAAAGCCATGACATAATTTTCTGGAATTTTCCAAGCTGTTTAAAGGCACAGTCAACTTAGTGTATGTAAACTTCTGACCCACTGGAATTGTGATACAGTGAATTATAAGTTAAATAATCTGTCTGTAAACAATTGTTGGAAATATTACTTGTGTCATGCACAAAGTAGATGTCCTAACCGACTTGCCAAAACTATAGTTTGTTAACAAGACATTTGTGGAGTGGTTGCAAAACAAGTTTTAATGACTCCAACCTAAGTGTTTGTGAACTTCTGACTTTGTATGTGTTTGAGAGGTTGTAGTATATGTGTTTGAGAGGTTGTAGTATATGTGTTTGAGAGGTTGTGGTATATGTGTTTGAGAGGTTGTGGTATATGTGTTTGAGAGGTTGTGGTATATGTGTTTGCGAGGTTGTGGTATATGTGTTTGCGAGGTTGTGGTATATATGTTTGCGAGGTTGTGGTATATGTGTTTGCGAGGTTGTGGTATTTGTGTATGCGAGGTTGTGGTATTTGTGTTTGAGAGGTTGTGGTATATGTGTTTGAGAGGTTGTGGTATTTGTGTTTGAGAGTTTGTGGTATATGTGTTTGAGAGGTTTTGGTATATGTGTTTGAGAGGATGTGGTATATGTGTTTGAGAGGTTGTGGTATATGTGTTTGAGAGGTTGTGGTATATGTGTTTGAGAGGTTGTGGTATATGTGTTTGAGAGGATGTGGTATATGTGTTTGAGAGGTTGTGGTATATGTGTTTGAGAGGTTGTGGTATATGTGTTTGGAGGGATGTGGGATATACATTATTGTATATACAAAGTATGTGGACACCCCCTCAAATTAGTAGATACGGCTGTTTCAGCCACACCCATTGCTTACAGGTGTATAAAATTGACCACACAACCAGGCAATCTCCATAGACAAACATTGGCAGTAGAATGTCCCGTACTGAAGAGGTCAGTGACTTTCAATGTGGCACCATCATAGGATGCCATCTTTCCAACAAGTCAGTTCATCACATTTCTGCCCTGCTAGAGCTTCCCAGGTCAACTGTAAGTGCTGTTATTGTGATGTGGAAACGTCTAGGAGCAATAACGGTTCAGTCATGAAGTGGTAGGCCACACAAACTCACAGAATGGGTCCGCCGAGTGCTGAAGCACATAGCAACACTCAATTCCGAGACTGCCTCTGGAAGCAACGTCAGCACAAGAACTGTTCGTCAGGAACTTCATGAAATGGGTTTCCATGGCCGAGCAGTCGGACACAAGCCTAAGATCACCATGCACAATGCCAAGCGTTGAATGGAGTGGTGTACAGCTCCCCGTCATTGGACTCTGGAGCAGTGGAAACACGTTCTCTGAAGTGATGAATCACGATTCACAATTTGTCAGTCTGACGGACTAATCTGGGTTTGCCGGATGCCAAAAGAACTTTAAATGTCCGAATGCATAGTGCCAACTGTAAGTTTAGTGGAGGGTGAATAATGGTCTGGGGCCGTTTTTCATGTTTCGGGCTAGGTGCTTTAGTTCCAGTGAAGGGAAATCTTAACGCTACAGAATACAATGACATTCTAGACAATTCTGTGCTTCCAACTTTGTGTCAACAGTTTGGGGAAGGCCCATCCCTATTTCACCCCTGTGCTCAAAGCGAGGTCCATACAGAAATTGTTTGTCAAGATCGGTGTGGAAGAATTTGACTGCCCTGCACAGAGCCCTGACCTCAACCCCATCCAACACCTTTGGGATGAATTGGAACTCCGCCTGTAAACCAGGCCAACATCAGTGCCCGACCTCACTAATTCTCTTGTGGCTGAATGGAAGCAAATCCCCACAGCAGTGTTCAAACAACATGTATATATATATACAGTGGGGCAAAAAAGTATTTAGTCAGCCACCAATTGTGCAAGTTCTCCCACTTAAAAAGAGGCCCGTAATTTTCATCATAGGTTCACTTCAACTATGACAGACAAAATGAGAAAAATAAATCCAGAAAATCAAATTGTAGGATTTTTTTTATGAATTTATTTGCAAATTATGGTGGAAAACTTTTTTATTGACCAAATACTTATTTATCTCAATACTTTGTTATATACCCTTTGTTGGCAAGGACAGAGGTCAAACGTTTTCTGTAAGTGTTCATAAGTTTTTCACACAATGTTGCTGGTATTTTGGCCTATTCCTCCATGCAGATCTCCTCTAGAGCAGTGATGTTTTGGGGCTGTTGTTGGACAACACAGACTTTCAACTCCCTCCAAAGATTTTCTATGGGGTTGAGATCTGAGAAATGTTTTTTGCAACTGTTGGACTACTGATTACATCCGAGATCAGCTAGATGCAGGCAAGAGTGTGCTAGGAGGTATTGAATGTGGCACTGTCTGTGCATGTGTAACGGTCTGTCTTCTCACCTACGTTGTAGCAACCTCATGACGTTTATAGGGAACATTTGAGTATCATGTAGTAGCCTAAACCTATCACTGTTACATTGAACTGGGTGAATGGAATATAAATGACATTCATCTAATATTGTAATAGAAATAAGGTCCTCCCTAATCTTAAATGGCACCAACTGCCACTGTTGTGCATGTGTTATCCACACCAGCAGGCATCTGCCTGAGTGGAGCTGTCCAGTGAACTTCACAGTTACTGTCCTTATCAGTCAGCACCCCTCCTATCTAATGTCATTAGAGTGTGTGTGTCTGAGTCAAGGTATATCTCTTAATGTAATGTAATTAATTAATCTGCATTCTACTTATGTCTTCCTAGATCTGTACATCTTTGTGTGTGTGTTGTGTGTGTGTGTGTGTATTAAGTGTGAGTCTAATTGCTCTGATGAATTCCGAGCAGGCGGTAGGGATTAAAGGGTTGGTTAAGCCTCATCCTTCACCTGAAGCCCCCCCAGGTGTTACCATAGCAACCCTTTAAGTAAGTGACGCTGGGCAAACCCTCCATCTTGGGAGAGGAAGGAAGGACAAAAGAGACAGGGAAGAGAGAGAGAGGGAAAGAGAAGGAGAGGTGAAGAGATGGGGAAGGTGTCTGGACAGTGGGGATGGGGGAGGGTGTGTGAGGAGCAAAGAGAAAAATGAGAGATGGGGAAGATATCCCCTGTGGGGGAAGAGATAAAGAGGTAGATGAAGAAAGAATAAGGATAGAAGGAAGGTTTCCCCACGGGAGGGATAAAGGAAGCGAGATAGAGGGAGGGATGAAGGGCGTGATCATCCAAACCAATGAAATTATATTTGTCACATGCTTGGTAAATAATAGGTGTAGACTAACAGTGACATTCTTGCTTACAGGCCCTTCCCAACAATGCAGAGAAATAATAGAAAAATAATAACAGGAGTAGGGTAATACACAGAGTAATGATCACTTTGCTATGTACGTGGGGTAGCAGTACCAAGTCGATGTGCAGGGGTATGAGGTAATTGAGGTAGATACAGCGCCTTCACTAAGTATTTTACACCACTTGACTTCTTCCCTACATTTTGTTGTTACAGCCTGAATTTAAAATAGAATAAATTGAGAATTTTTTTATCACTGGCCTACCCAGAATACCCCATAATGTCAAAGTGGAATTATGTTTTTCTAAGTTTTTACAAATTAATTAAAAGGGAAAAGCTGAAATATCTTGATTCAATAAATATTAAACCTATTTGTTATGGCAAAGTTCAATCATAGCGCTGGATGTTTTTTGCGACTGCACAATTTCCTGATTGACTGACCTTCATGTCTTATAGATAGACTGTTGTTTCTCTTTGCTTATTTGAGCTGTTCTGGCCATAGTATGGACTTGGTATTTTACCAAATAGGACTATCTTCTCTATACCCCCATACCTTGTCACAACACTACTGATTGTCTCAAACGCATTAAGGAGGGAAGAAATTCCCAAAATGCACTTTTAACAAGGCACACCTGTTAATTGAAATGCATTGTAGGTGATTACCTCATGAAGCTGGTTGAGATAATGCCAAGAGTGTGCAAAGCTGTTTTCAAGGCAAAGGGTGGCTATTTTGAAGAATCTCAAATATAAAATATATTTTGATTTGTTTAACACTTGTTTGGTTAGTACATGATTCCATGTGTGTTATTTCATAGTTTTGATGTCTTCACTATTATTCTACAATGTAGAAAATAGTACAAATAAAGAAAAACCCTGGAATGAGTAGGTGTGTTTAAACTTTAAACTGGTACTGTATATGGAGAAAGTTTCAGGCCTAAATACATGTAGAAAATAAATACAATTGTTTCCTGATCTTTCTTATATCTCTCAGATATAGGACAGAAACTTCAGAACAAACTTCCTTAAGATTTTTTGAACAAACCTCCTTAAGATACATGGAATAACTATATGTTGTTCCATGTAGTAAATATGTTATTCAATGTGATTCTATGGGCTAGCAAAATACAATGTTTCATCAAATGTTTTAATTATTAAGGGGTCTTAAAATTAGAAATAAAATGGCTAAATTACCTCCATAAAACAATTCCATATGTTAGCTTAGTAACCCCCCCACCACCCCCCGCCTTAGACAGGGCTTAGACTCTAGAGGGTTAAGCCCCACTCCCCCATACATCCTACTGAGAGAAATTAGACCCTCTCAATGCACTCTGTGTGTGTGTGTCTTTGTTTACTGTATGTCTATATCCACGTCTTTTGTCTGCTCCTCCCATGTGCTGTGTGTGTTATTCATTCTGGAACAGACTGCAGGCTCTCTCTCTCTCTGTGTGTGTGTGTGTGTGTGTGTGTGTGTGTGTGTGTGTGTGTGTGTGTGTGTGTGTGTGTGTGTGTGTGTGTGTGTGTGTGTGTGTGTGTGTGTGTGTGTGTGTGTGTGTGTGTGTGTGTGTGAGAGAGAGAGAGAGTGAGAAAGAGATGTGGTGTGCGGCAACAGAACAGGTGGTGTATCAGGGGACCTGCCAAGTGCGAAGCGGGCTGCACACAGAAAGTGTGTGTGTTCATCTCTCACCTTCCTCTCATTCTTACACAACAGTCTAGTCTCAGTATATCCACCTGTAAAATATAGTAAGATACTACCTAGGATGCATTTCAAAAGTGTATCCTTGTCTCCCCTCCTTCATCTGCACTGGTATGAAACTAATATTATATTATTCAATTTCAACGATCATTAGATTGATAAGCATTACATGCAGTTTTCATATATTTTCAGACAGTGCAGAGGAAGAAGATGAGTCGAGGAGAGGAGAGTAGTGTGTGTGTGTGTGTGTGTGTGTGTGTGTGTGTGTGTGTGTGTGTGTGTGTGTGTGTGTGTGTGTGTGTGTGTGTGTGTGTGTGTGTGTGTGTGTGTGTGTGTGTGTGTGTGTGGGTAAGTAAATGAAGGGGTGTGTAGAAGACTGTTCTCAGTGAAGACTGCAGCAGACTGTCTTTCTATCTCTTTCATCTGTATGTCTGTTGGCTGTGTATCTGATTCTGCTTCAGGGAGGGGAGTGCGTTAGGAAATAGGGAGGCGTTGACAAGCCTGCTCCCTCTGATTTTCTGGGTGGCGAGGGCTCGTACAAACACTCTTTGATTTCCCCAGCCTTCTTAACCCTAAGCTTATTTGCATAGTGAATAAGTACACAGTGAATAAGCCCACAGTGAATAGTCACATTGTGGTAGAATGGGGGCAGGTTGATGTTGCCCCCCTCCGGCTGTTGCAGTTTATTAATGACTGTAGCAGTTTAATGACTGTAGCAGTTTAATGACTGTAGCAGTTTAATGACTGTAGCAGATTAATGACTGTAGCAGTTTAATGACTGTAGCAGTTTAATGACTGTAGCAGTTTAATGACTGTAGCAGATTAATGACTGTAGCAGTTTAATGACTGTAGCAGTTTAATAACTGTAGCAGTTTAATGATTGGAGCAGTTTAATGACTGTAGCAGTTTAATGACTGTCGCAGTTTAATGACTGTAGCAGTTTAATGATTGTAGCAGTGTAATGACTGTAGCAGTTTAATCACTGTTGCAGTTTAATCACTGTTGCAGTTTAATGACTGTAGCAATTTATGCTGTGCCGTTTCTGAGGAGGATTTCAAAGCCACATCATGTCACGTCAGCAGGCGCTGAGGTTTAGAGCTCAGTATAATCCTGCCAAAGGCCCTGACTCCAGCAGATATGTTCAAAATGGGGGTTGGATTTGCACATCTCTGATGCTGTGGATTAGACCCATCCCTTTGATGTGGAAGACGTATTGTAGTTAGATCAGCGTTGGTCATCACATAGGAAGGATGGAGAGGGTTCACAGAACTCACACTGTCACTAGAATGGAGAGGGTTCACAGAACTCACACTGTCACTATGATGGAGAGGGTTCACAGAACTCACACTGTCACTATGATGGAGAGGGTTCACAGAACTCACACTGTCACTAGAATGGAGAGGGTTCACAGAACTCGCACTGTAACTAGAATGGAGAGGGTTCACAGAACTCACACTGTAACTAGGATGGAGAGGGTTCACAGAACTCACACTGTAACTAGGATGGAGAGGGTTCACAGAACTCACACTGCCACTAGAATGGAGAGGGTTCACAGAACTCACACTGTAACTAGGATGGAGAGGGTTCACAGAACTTGTAGAATTATAACTATTATTTATTTATTTATTTTTCTCTTTCTCTCACACGCGTGCACGCACACACACACACACACACACACACACACACACACACACACACACACACACACACACACACACACACATTATTAGTCTTCTCATTAGCTTGTCCGATGTGTCCCCTGGCTCGATCCAGAAAGCCCTATAGAGTCACAGTCAACAGACTCCCCAGACTCCAGACTCCCTTGTCTCTAGTCCCGAGTGATCCTGGGTTGTGCTGGGCTTCGGGGTTTATCTAATCAGGACAGACTTGGGTAAGACATGGTCAGATGTAGTATGGGCACCGTGCCAGTAGACTCCTACCTTTCTTTTCCCTTCTTGTGTCTCTCAGGACTCTTTAATAGTCAAATACTCTTTTGTCATTTTTCTCTCTTGGCTCCTCCCCTGTTTTAGATGGCAGTCTGTCACAGCTTCACCCAGGAATACGTCTAAACCCAGTCAGAAAGCCCCAGCGTCTGGCCTTATCTCAATGTACTGGACCATAGATGGATTATTTTACTCTCAGATACATTCATCATCGCTGTGTGAAGAAGAGTAGTGTTTTCCTGAATTGATTCCCACGTCTTTAATTTGATAACGAAACACTTCACCTTTATCATTAGTGTAACATGCAAAGAAAACTGATGCCTAGCTGAACTTGTCTAGGCGAGTGTGCTCACATACTCTTTTAAAAGACCTTCGCTATTTAAAAAAAAGAAAAAAAGAAATTGTACTGTTTGTCCATCTTGAGACACTGTAGCCAGTATACACTTTCTCAAAATAATCTAAAATAAATCTAAAAAAATAATCTAAAATAACATAATCTAAAATAACTCAAGAAATCTGTTATTAATTTTTTACATCTAGCTAATATGTTTGGGGCAGTATTTCTCAAGCGGAAAACATGTGCATGAAAACAATTAATCTCTCATTGAATGTTGACCGATCACCAACGAAGGAGCATAGACTTTGGCTGCCAACTTCGACTTGCCTTAAGAAAACATTTGTGTACGAACAGCCGGAAAAACCCTTGCCGAAGACCAAAACAAACAAATACGTCATAAAATGTCAGAATAATATTTACCAATTGTTTCGATGGGAAGCCTATTTGACTGATAAAACACAATACACACTCCTCCTTTCATATGGTCTAATCCTAATCCCCAAGATCTACATGGACACAAGTCGAAGCATGGGACCCAGGGAGGGGTGGGGATTACCGCATCAAGAAAAGGCTTCAAAGAGATGAGAATATGGCACCAGATATTGATGTAATATAGTCATGTAGAAACAGTGGAGAACAGATATTGATGTAATATAGTCATGTAGAAACAGTGGAGAACAATAGATGAGAATTTGAAGGCATCCATCAGGCCTAGAGAGAAGGTGGGATAACAACTAATATTAAGGGTGCGATGAACTGGTACATCCCTGGAGCGAGCAGGTGTAAGCTCTGAGTGTCTTCAAGTTGGGACATGCTGTGGCTTATGCCTCACTGACGTCGAAGCCAAATGCTAACATTTTATTGCTAACAGGTACAATTAACATCAATCGCAAACGCTCAACTAATGCTAGAAGCTAACGCTAATAGCTTCCATTAGCGACACGGGCCCTAATGCTAGTGTGGATTCATTATACCTGGAGCCAGGAAGAAATCCATCTTTATGAAACAGCACGGCTTTCTGTCTGAGAGAGACATGACAGAACAAATCACTCCTGAAGGGAGGAGAGGAGAGGAGCAGATAGGGAAGGGGAGAGGAGCGGAGCAGAGCAGAGAGGGAAGGGGAGAGGAGAAGAGCAGAGAGGGAATGGGTGAGGAGAGGATTAGACAGGGAAGGGGAGAGGAGAGGAGCGGAGCAGAAGGGGAGAAGAGCAGAGAGGGAAGGGGAGAGGAGAGGAGTGGAACAGAGAGGGGATTGGAGAAGAGCAGAGAGGGAAGAAGAGCAGAGAGGGAAGGGGAGAGGAGAGGAGCGGAGCAGAGAGGGAAGGGGAGAAGAGCAGAGAGGGAAGGGGAGAAGAGCAGAGAGGGAAGGGAAGGGGAGAGGAGAGGAGCGGAGCAGAGAGGGAAGGGGAGAAGAGCAGAGAGGGAAGGGGAGAAAAGCAGACAGGGAAGGGGAGAGGAGAGGAGCGGAGCGGGAAGGGGAGAAGAGCAGTAAGGGAAGGGGAGAGGAGCAGAGCTGAGAGGGAAGGGGAGAAGAGCAGAGAGGGAATAGGGAGAAGAGCAGAGAGGGAAGGGGAGAAAAGCAGACAGAGAAGGGGAGAGGAGAGGAGCGGAGCGGGAAGGGGAGAAGAGCAGTAAAGGAAGGGGAGAGGAGCTGAGCAGAGAGGGATGGGGAGAAGAGCAGAGAGGGAATGGGAGAGGAGCAGAGAGGGAAGGGGAGAGGAGAGGGCGGAGCAGAGAGGGAAGGGGAGAAGAGCAGAGAGGGAAGGGAAGAGGAGCGGAGCAGAGACGGAAGGGGAGAAGAGCAGAGAGGGAAGGGGAGAGGAGAGGAGTGGAGAAGAGAGGGAAGGGGTGTCGTGTCTTGGCTATCTTTTAATGTGATAATTATTGCTTTATCAAATTGATGAACTGTGTTTATTATTACGATGATTAAATTTATCCTGTAACAATGAACTCATTAGCAATCTTGGGGCACCATGGAAAAAGTTTGTATAACGAGTTACCGTTTTCCAAATGAACTTTTAAAGATATTTATATCTCTCACATTTCAGTCATCAATAAGTCATTAATTAATTGTCGCCTTCTATGAGTCTCATTCTGAAAGTGTGGGAGAAAAAACAAAGGACTTCACTATCATACATACAGCGGATAACTATGCTCATGGAAATGCTAATACATTGCACAAGAATTGCAATATACATATTTACGATTCTATGCCTTTGTTGTCTCTCTGTTGAAATCGCCGGTCCATTTTCTGGAGAGTCAGTCGACAAAGTCTCTGGTTGTGTAAGTCTCTGGTTGTCCACCAGAGGTCGCCATGTCCTTTGTAGTCGTAGCTTGTTCCCTTTGTTCTGGAAATGTACGTTATAATGGATACGTCAGACGTACCAACGGTGGTTCGATAGGGAAATGTTCTCCTCTTGTCTTCGGTCGCGTTGTCCTAGACTATTCTACATATACAGCTACAGACTGTGAATGTGCAGTCTTTAGTTTGGCAGATTTCTTAACCATTTGTAACATATGGAACTGCACGTCTATAGAGTGGTAGCCATTTCAATGAGGGGACTCCCGTCCTTACTTTTTCTTGACTCTTAGTTTGAAACCATTTCTCAGCCATGTAGCCACCGCTTCACCCTGTCTGGTCTAATGTACATTTTGTCAGAAGGAGGTTTTATGCGCTCTGGGAAAAGGGGTGATCCATGACACCGACGTAATGTCTGTGCTCACGTGGGTGTGGTCACTGACTAGTTAAGACTTTATATGAAAAACAATTCTCTCGTTTAGAAGGCTAATGTCACATTTAAACTTTTCACATATAGTTTCATATTTAATCATTTAAGTTCCCCAACATTTGGATGTGAGCCTGACAACTGGGAAATATATCCATTCAGAGATACACTTATGTTGTTATACTGTTTTTAGTTATATCACAAATTATTAACAAATTCCACAGGATTGCTCTTTAAGTACCCTCGGACCACTCCAACTGTTTGGAATATAGACATATTGTTTCATTATTCAACCTTTTGATGTTACCGTACTGCAACGTCTCTCTCTCTGTGGTAACAAAGGGATTTAACTTCCATTTCTAAAAGAGTGGGAGGTAAAGTTTCCTCTGCAGGTATTTACGATTGCCGTAATACAACCAACTTCACCCCTCTTTTCACCCCTCTTCCCTCTGCGGGAGGGGGGAATCTGCCGCTTATGATCCTCAGCCAACAGTGCAAGTCATGACAGAGGAGAGGAGAGGAGAGGAGTGAAGCAGAGAGGGAAGGGGAGAGGCATGGAGCGGAGAGGCAAGGGGAGAGGAGTGGAGCGGAGAGGCAAGGGGAGAGGAGTGGAGCAGAGAGGCAAGGGGAGAGGAGTGGAGCGGAGAGGCAAGGGGAGAGGAGTGGAGCGGAGAGGCAAGGGGAGAGGAGTGGAGAGGCAAGGGGAGAGGAGTGGAGAGGCAAGGGGAGAGGAGAGGAGAGGAGTGAAGCAGAGAGGGAAGTGAGAGGAGAGGAGAGGAGAGGAGCGGAGAGGGAAGGGGAGAGGCGTGGAGCGGAGAGGCAAGGGGAGAGGCGTGGAGCGGAGAGGCAAGGGGAGAGGCGTGGAGCGGAGAGGCAAGGGGAGAGGAGTGGAGAGGAGAGGAGTGAAGCACAGAGGCAAGGGGAGAGGAGTGGAGAGGCAAGGGGACAGGAGAGGAGAGGAGTGAAGCAGAGAGGGAAGGGGAGAGGTGTGGAGCGGAGAGGCAAGGGGAGAGGCTTGGAGCAGAGAGGGAAGGGGAGAGGAGTGGAGCGGAGCGGAGAGGGAAGGGGAGAGGAGTGAAGCAGAGAGGGAAGGGGAGAGGCTTGGAGCGGAGAGGGAAGGGGAGAGGAGTGGAGCGGAGCGGAGAGGGAAGGGGAGAGGCTAGGAGCGGAGAGGGAAGGGGAGAGGAGTGGAGCGGAGCGGAGAGGGAAGGGGAGAGGCTAGGAGCGGAGAGGGAAGGGGAGAGGCTTGGAGCGGAGAGGGAATGGGAGAGGAGTGAAGCAGAGAGGGAAGGGGAGAGGCGTGGAGCGGAGAGGGAAGGGGAGAGGAGTGGAGAGGAGAGGAGGGAGAGGGGAGTGGAGCGGAGAGGCAGAGAGGGAAGGGGAGAGGCTTGGAGCGGAGAGGGAAGGGGAGAGGAGTGGAGCGGAGAGGCAAGGGGAGGAGGAGTGGAAGGCAGGAGAGGGAAGGGGAGAGGCTTGGAGCGGAGAGGGAAGGGGAGAGGAGGGAGGGGAGAGGAGGAAGGGAGAGGGAGAGGAGAGGAGAGGTGAGGAGGGAGGGAGAGGGGGAGGGAGAGGAGAGGGAAGGGGAGAGGGGAAGCAGAGAGGGAAGGGGAGAGGCGTGGGAGCGGAGAGGGAAGGGGAAAGGAGTGGGATGGGGGAGAGGCGTGGAGCGGAGAGGGAGGAGGGGAGGGAAGGGGAGGAGCGGAGAGGGAAGGGGAGAGGAGTGGAGCGGGAGGGGAGGGGAGTGGCGGGGAGGCGATGGAAGGGGAGAGGCGTGGAGCGGAGAGGGAAGGGGAGAGGAGTGGAGAGGGGAGGCGTGGAGCGGAGAGGGAAGGGGAGAGGCTTGGAGCGGAGAGGGAAGGGGAGAGGAGTGGAGCGGAGAGGGAAGGGGAGAGGCGTGGAGCGGAGATGGAAGGGGAGAGGAGTGGAGCGGAGATGGAAGGGGAGAGGCGTGGAGCGGAGAGGGAAGGGGAGAGGAGTGAAGCAGAGAGGGAAGGGGAGAGGAGTGGAGCGGAGAGGGAAGGGGAGAGGAGTGGAGCGGAGAGGGAAGGGGAGAGGCGTGGAGCGGAGAGGGAAGGGGAGAGGAGTGGAGCGGAGAGGGAAGGGGAGAGGCGTGGAGAAGGAGAGGGAAGGGGAGAGGAGTGGAGCGGGAGGGAATGGAAGGGGAGCGGAGAGGGAAGGGGAGAGGAGTGAAGCAGAGAGGGAAGGGGAGAGGCGTGGAGCGGAGAGGGAAGGGGAGAGGAGCGGAGAGGGAAGGGGAGAGGCGTGGAGCGGAGAGGGAAGGGGAGAGGAGTGGGAGCGGAGCGGGAGGGGAGAGGCGTGGAGCGGGGGAGGGAAGGGGAGAGGCTTGGAGCGGAGATGGAAGGGGAGAGGAGTGGAGCGGAGAGGGAAGGGGAGAGGCGTGGAGCGGAGAGGGAAGGGGAGAGGCTTGGAGCGGAGATGGAAGGGGAGAGGAGTGGAGCGGAGAGGGAGGGATGGAAGGGAGAGGAGTGAAGCAGAGAGGGAAGGGGAGAGGCGTGGAGCAGAGAGGCAAGGGGAGAGGAGTGGAGAGGGGAGGAGCGGAGAGGCAAGGGGAGAGGGGAAGGGGGGAGGTGGTGGAGGGAGAGGCGGGGAGGGGAGGCAAGGGGAGAGGAGTGGAGAGGAGAGGAGTGAAGCAGAGAGGGAAGGGGAGAGGCGTGGAGCGGAGAGGGAAGGGGAGAGGCTTGGAGCGGAGATGGAAGGGGAGAGGAGTGGAGCGGAGATGGAAGGGGAGAGGCGTGGAGAGGAGAGGCGTGGAGAGGGGAGGCAAGGGGAGAGGAGTGGAGAGGAGAGGAGTGAAGCAGAGAGGGAAGGGGAGAGGCTTGGAGCGGAGAGGAAGGGGAGAGGAGTGGAGAGGGAGGCGTGGAGCGGAGAGGCAAGGGGAGAGGAGTGGAGAGGGGAGGCGTGGAGCGGAGAGGCAAGGGGAGAGGGAGGGGGGGGAGGAGTGAAGCAGAGAGGGAAGGGGAGAGGCGTGGAGAGGGGAGGCAAGGGGAGAGGAGTGGAGAGGAGAGGAGCGGAGAGGGAAGGGGAGAGGCTTGGAGCGGAGATGGAAGGGGAGAGGAGTGGAGCGGAGAGGGAAGGGGAGAGGAGTGGAATGGAGATGGAGCTGAAGCAGAGAGGAAGGGAGATGCGTATGCGGAGAGGGAAGGGGAGAGGAGTGGAGAGGAGAGGAGTGAAGCAGAGAGGGAAGGGGAGAGGCGTGGAGCGGAGAGGCAAGGGGAGAGGAGTGGAGAGGGGAGGCGTGGAGCGGAGAGGCATGGGAAGAGGCGTGGAGCGGAGAGGGAAGGGGAGTGGAGTGGAGCGGAGAGGGAAGGGGGGAGGAGTGGAGCGGAGAGGGAAGGGGAGAGGAGTGGAGCGGAGATCGAAGGGAAGAGGAGTGGAGCGGAGAGGCAAGGGGAGAGGAGTGGAGCGGAGAGGAGTGAAGCAGAGAGGGAAGGGGAGAGGCGGAGAGATGGAATGGAGAATGTGAGCTAAGAGAGAGTTAGTGAGATGAATATGCTGACTTGCGGACAGAGTTGTGACAAGGTATGACCAGACAACAGGTACTGTCAGACAACAGGAGATGGGTTGGCTGTTTTATGGTGTTCTTCTCACTAAAGCCAAATGTGTCTGCTAGAGATTGAACTGACCATGCATGCACACGTGTGTGTGTCTGCGTGTGTGTGAGAGAATGTGTGTGTCTGTGTGTCTCTCTCTCTCTGTGTTTTTGTGTGTGTCTCTGTGTGTGTGTTTTTTTTGCATCTCTCTCTCTCTCTCCCTCTCTGCATTAGTATGCAGTACAGTATGTTTATTTGGTCTCTCCGTCTCTGCATTAGTATGCAGTACTACAGTATGTTTATTTGGTCTCTCCCTCTGCATTAGTATGCAGTACTACAGTAGGTTTATTTGGTCTCTCCCTCTCTGCATTAGTATGCAGTACAGTATGTTTATTTGGTCTCTCCCTCTGCATTAGTATGCAGTACAGTATGTTTATTTGGTCTCTCCCTCTCTGCATTAGTATGCAGTACAGTATGTTTATTAGGTCTCTCCCTCTCTGCATTAGTATGCAGTACAGTATGTTTATTTGGTCTCTCCCTCTATGCATTAGTATGCAGTACAGTATGTTTATTTGGTCTCTCCCTCTCTGCATTAGTATGCAGTACAGTATGTTTATTTGGTCTCTCCCTCTCTGCATTAGTATGCAGTACAGTATGTTTATTTGGTCTCTCCCTCTGCATTAGTATGCAGTACAGTATGTTTATTTGGTCTCTCCCTCTCTGCATTAGTATGCAGTACAGTATGTTTATTAGGTCTCTCCCTCTCTGCATTAGTATGCAGTACAGTATGTTTATTAGGTCTCTCCCTCTCTGCATTAGTATGCAGTACAGTATGTTTATTTGGTCTCTCCCTCTCTGCATTAGTATGCAGTACAGTATGTTTATTTGGTCTCTCCCTCTCTGCATTAGTATGCAGTACAGTATGTTTATTTGGTCTCTCCCTCTATGCATTAGTATGCAGTACAGTATGTTTATTTGGTCTTCCCTCTCTGCATTAGTATGTTTATTTGGTCTCTCCCTCTCTGCATTAGTATGCAGTACAGTATGTTTATTTGGTCTCTCCCTCTCTGCATTAGTATGCAGTACAGTATGTTTATTTGGTCTCTCCTCTCTGCATTAGTATGCAGTACAGTATGTTTATTTGGTCTCTCCCTCTCTGCATTAGTATGCAGTACAGTATGTTTATTTGGTCTCTCCCTCTCTGCATTAGTATGCAGTACAGTATGTTTATTTGGTCTCTCCTCTCTGCATTAGTATGCAGTACAGTATGTTTATTTGGTCTCTCCCTCTCTGCATTAGTATGCAGTACAGTATGTTTATTTGGTTTCTCCCTCTCTGCATTAGTATGCAGTACAGTATGTTTATTTGGTCTCTCCTCTCTGCATTAGTATGCAGTACAGTATGTTTATTTGGTCTCTCCTCTCTGCATTAGTATGCAGTACAGTATGTTTATTTGGTCTCTCCCTCTCTGCATTAGTATGCAGTACAGTATGTTTATTTGGTCTCTCCTCTCTGCATTAGTATGCAGTACAGTATGTTTATTTGGTCTCTCCCTCTCTGCATTAGTATGCAGTACAGTATGTTTATTTGGTCTCTCCTCTCTGCATTAGTATGCAGTACAGTATGTTTATTTGGTCTCTCCCTCTCTGCATTAGTATGCAGTACAGTATGTTTATTTGGTCTCTCCCTCTCTGCATTAGTATGCAGTACAGTATGTTTATTTGGTCTCTCCCTCTCTGCATTAGTATGCAGTACAGTATGTTTATTTGGTCTCTCCCTCTCTGCATTAGTATGCAGTACAGTATGTTTATTTGGTCTCTCCTCTCTGCATTAGTATGCAGTACAGTATGTTTATTTGGTCTCTCCCTCTCTGCATTAGTATGCAGTACAGTATGTTTATTTGGTCTCTCCCTCTCTGCATTAGTATGCAGTACAGTATGTTTATTTGGTCTCTCCCTCTCTGCATTAGTATGCAGTACAGTATGTTTATTTGGTCTCTCCCTCTCTGCATTAGTATGCAGTACAGTATGTTTATTTGGTCTCTCCCTCTCTGCATTAGTATGCAGTACAGTATGTTTATTTGGTCTCTCCTCTCTGCATTAGTATGCAGTACAGTATGTTTATTTGGTCTCTCCCTCTCTGCATTAGTATGCAGTACAGTATGTTTATTTGGTCTCTCCCTCTCTGCATTAGTATGCAGTACAGTATGTTTATTTGGTCTCTCCCTCTCTGCATTAGTATGCAGTACAGTATGTTTATTTGGTCTCTCCCTCTCTGCATTAGTATGCAGTACAGTATGTTTATTTGGTCTCTCCCTCTCTGCATTAGTATGCAGTACAGTATGTTTATTTGGTCTCTCCCTCTCTGCATTAGTATGCAGTACAGTATGTTTATTTGGTCTCTCCTCTCTGCATTAGTATGCAGTACAGTATGTTTATTTGGTCTCTCCCTCTCTGCATTAGTATGCAGTACAGTATGTTTATTTGGTCTCTCCTCTCTGCATTAGTATGCAGTACAGTATGTTTATTTGGTCTCTCCCTCTCTGCATTAGTATGCAGTACAGTATGTTTATTTGGTCTCTCCCTCTCTGCATTAGTATGCAGTACAGTATGTTTATTTGGTCTCTCCCTCTCTGCATTAGTATGCAGTACAGTATGTTTATTTGGTCTCTCCCTCTCTGCATTAGTATGCAGTACAGTATGTTTATTTGGTCTCTCCTCTCTGCATTAGTATGCAGTACAGTATGTTTATTTGGTCTCTCCCTCTCTGCATTAGTATGCAGTACAGTATGTTTATTTGGTCTCTCCCTCTCTGCATTAGTATGCAGTACAGTATGTTTATTTGGTCTCTCCTCTCTGCATTAGTATGCAGTACAGTATGTTTATTAGGTCTCTCCCTCTCTGCATTAGTATGCAGTACAGTATGTTTATTTGGTCTCTCCCTCTCTGCATTAGTATGCAGTACAGTATGTTTATTTGGTCTCTCCCTCTCTATTTGTCTTGTTGTCTCTATTGTATCTATTAGCTCACAATCTCTCCATCCCATCTTTCTTTCTCTCTTCCTCAATCAATTAAATTCAAGGGGCTTTATTGGCATGGGAAACATATGTTAACAAGTGAGGTAGATAATATACAACATTGAAATAAACAATGAAAATTAACAGTAAACGTTACATGTACGGAAGTTTCAAAAGAATAAAGACATTACAAATCTCATATTATGTATATATACATGTACGTGTACAAAGTTTCAAAATGGAATAAAAGACATTGGCAACAGGAAACAAATTCTCTGTGATTCACATTTTCGTTTTCGGTTAGGAAGTGCAGCTCAGATTTGCAGTGTGGGTCTAGCCATGTGTTGCTGTCCCAGGACCAGCTTGCTTAGTTTGGGGACTGGTCAGGTTTTCCAGGTTAAACTCTAATTTCTGTTTTTTTGTTAATTCTTTAGGTGAGATTATGTAAGATTTGTCCCAGGAATAGCTTTTTCAGGTTAAACTCTTTAGGTGGTTGTAGGATTTAACAGCTCTTTTTTGGATTTTGATAATTAGCGGGTATCGGCCTAATTCTGCACAAACAGACACACACACACACCCCTCCCCCCCCCCCCACACACACACACACACACAAGCATATACCCCTCAACCTCCCACACACAGAAACACACACCCCTCAACCCCACACACAGACACACACACACCCCTCCACTCAATATCGCCCATCACTTTTGTCTCCCTCTCTATCTCTGTGCCATCCCCCTATCCAACTCTCCACCCCTCCCCCTATCCAACTCTCCACCCCTCCAACCATCCCCCTATTCACCCCTCCACCCCTCCCCTATCCACCCCTCCTCCCCTCCCCCATCCACCTCTCCACCCCTCCCCCATCCACCTCACCACCCTTCCGCCATGTGGCTAACACTTGCAAAACAGATCTCTCTCCATCCTCTCCTTTCTCTGATCTCCTCCCATTCACTGTTCTATTCTCGCCTGTTCTCCCTGCTACTCAACCATGACTGACAGATAATGGACACACAATGGCTGACACAGATGCATAATAGAGAGGGGGAATGTATGCAACTGGAGAGCCTGAATCAGGATATAGACACGCGGCAGCAGCAGAGATTAGAGGGCTGGGTTGAGGGAACACTTTTTCTCCCCATCTCGTCTATCGACCTTGCCAAGGCTTTCGACTCTGTCAATCACCATATTCTTATCGGCAGACTCAGTAGCCTCGGTTTTTCTGATGACTGCCTTGCCTGGTTCACCAACTACTTTGCAGACAGAGTTCATTGTGTCAAATCAGAGGGCATGCTGTCCGGTCCTCTGGCAGTCTCTATGGGGGTGCCACAGGGTTCAATTCTCGGGTCGACTCTTTTCTCTGTATATATCAATGATGTTGCTCTTGCTGCGGGTGATTCCCTGATCCACCTCTACGCAGACGACGCCATTCTGTATACTTCCGGCCCGTCCTTGGACACTGCTATCTAACCTCCAAACGAGCTTCAATGCCATACAACACTCCTTCCGTGGCCTCTAACTGCTCTTAAACGCTAGTAAAACCAAATGCATGCTTTTCAACCGTTCGCTGCCTGCACCCGCACGCCCGCCTAGCATCACCACCCTGGATGGTTCCGACCTTGAATATGTGGACATCTATAGGTGTCTGGCTAGATTGTAAACTCTCCTTCCAGACTCATATCAAACATCTCCAATCGAAAATCAAATCTAGAGTCGGCTTTCTATTCCGCAACAAAGCCTCCTTCACTCACGCCGCCAAACTTACCCAAACTCACAGTGCCATCCATTTTGTCACTATAGCACCTTATACCACTCACCACTGCGACCTGTATGCTCTAGTCGGCTGGCCCTCGCTACATATTCGTCGCCAGACCCACTGGCTCCAGATCATCCATGCTAGGTAAAGCTCCACCTTATCTCAGTTCACTGGTCACGATGGCAACACCCACCCGTAGCACGCTCTCCAGCAGGTGTATCTCACTGATCATCCCTAAAGCCAACACCTCATTTGGCCGCCTTTCGTTCCAGTTCTCTGCTGCCTGTGGCTGGAACGAATTGCAAAAATTGCTGAAGTTGAAGACTTTTATCTCCCTCACCAACTCCAAACATCTGCTATCTGAGCAGCTAACCGATGCTGCAGCTGTACATAGTCTATCGGTAAATAGCCCACCCAATTTTACCTACCTCATCCCCATACTGTTTTTATTTATTTACTTTTCTGCTCTTTTGCACACCAATATCTCTACCTGTACATGATCATCTGATCATTTATCACTCCAGTGTTAATCTGCAAAATTGTAATTATTCGCCTACCTCATGCCTTTTGCACACAATTTATATAGACAATCTTTTTTTTCTACTGTGTTATTGACTTGTTAATTGTTTACTCCATGTGTAACTCTGTGTTGTCTGTTCACACTGCTATGCTTTATCTTGGCCAGGTCGCAGTTGTAAATGAGAACTTGTTCTCAACTAGCCTACCTGGTTAAATAAAGGTGAAATAAAATAATAATAAAAATAAATAAAAATAGGATCCTTGGCTCAGTTCTCCCATGCTTCTCTTCTCTCACTGGTTTGGCAAGAAGAACGGCGTTCACCTCTCTGTATTCCTTTGATGTGAAATCAGGTGTAAGTAAAGATGTGATGAATTGGGAAAGGAATTGCAACTACGCATTGGGGTTAGGAGAAATGTAACTACTTTCGGCCTACTGTGGGAAGTGGTCCGCTATTGAACATTGTGGTTTTGCATGGTCGGATTTATTATCTGTTTACAGAACAAAGTCATTATAATTAAATGTAATTGTTTGTAACTTAGTGACTTGTGATTATGATGATCAATGATGGGTTGTCTTCCTGTTTCAACAGTTTAGAAAGATCAGTTAGTGGGTTTGTTATTAAGTGGAGTCTCTGGGATATTACAGACACATTTCTTCTTTAGCCTTTTAAGGGTTCAACTGGCATGCAAAGGAATCTAGCTTGAAGATAGCTGGCACTAAAACAGAGCTTGTGGACCGTGGTACAATAATATGCACACACACACATATTACACACCCATATACACACACACACACACACACACACACACACACACACACACACACACACACACACACACACACACTGATAACACACACACTTACTGTTTGAATGCGGTGGGTTGTGAAATGTGATGCTACTGTGTTCTATCCCTGACCACATTTTGTGAACCAGGCCTGTTCCTTGTTGATCCTGCGTCTCCACTCAGCAGGGGGGCTTATGTAATCAGGGTGTGTGAGTGTGTGTGTTCCTGCATGTGTGTGTGTACTTGTCCCTGGCCTTGTTATGGTGCAGAGCGCGTCCCCCTTCACTCTGAACTCTGGTCCGTTGACTTCTCTACTATGCGGTGTGAGTTTGGTTATGGTGGTCTGTTATGTGTTGTGGGTGGAGGGTATCCTGTTCCCGCCTCTCTCTTTACCCACACCATAACACTGTGTCATCTGACACATCTGCTGTGAGTGAAATCTATTGGCTCGTTTTAGTTTGAGGTACAGCAATCAGCCTTTCATGCATTTTAAACTGAATGTTTATTTATTCACCAGTGAAGGAAGCTGTATATATGTGTATATTTTCAGTAATACGTCCAGTAATGAACGTAGCTGAATCTCTTCTTCGAAACTAATCCGTCCCTTCACATGCACACACAGTCAGGTGCACACACACACACACACACACACACACACACACACACACATAGACACGTCTGTTTGCTCATTCCTGTGGTGACAGACAGCCTTTCAGGGAGTGAAGCGGTGACATCCAGCTTACTGAGGCTTGATTAATAGTGGAGGAGAGGAGAGACAAACATGGGGAAGATAGAGGGAGAGAAAAACATCCTCCCTGAATCCTCTCCTCCACCTCCACACCCACTCAGTCCCTTCTATCTTCCTTTCCTCTCATCCTCCCTGAATCCTCTCCTCCACCTCCACACCCACTCAGTCCCTTCTATCTTCCTTTCCTCTCATCCTCCCTGAATCCTCTCCTCCACCTCCACACCCCTCAGATCTTCCTTTCCTCTCATCCTCCCTGAATCCTCTCCTCCACCTCCACACCCACTCAGTCCCTTCAGTCCCTTTCCTCTCATCCTCCCTGAATCCCTTTCCACACCCACTCAGTCCCTTCATCCTCCCTCATCCTCCCTGAATCCTCTCCTCCACCTCCACACCCACTCAGTCCCTTCTATCTTCCTTTCCTCTCAGTTCCCTCCACCTCCACACCCACTCAGTCCCTTCTATCTTCCTTTCCTCTCATCCTCCCTGAATCCTCTCCTCCACCTCCACACCCACTCAGTCCCTTCTATCTTCCTTTCCTCTCATCCTCCCTGAATCCTCTCCTCCACCTCCACACCCACTCAGTCCCTTCTATCTTCCTTTCCTCCAGTTCCCTCTCGTCCGCTTGTTACTAGGCAGAGAGTGACATCAAACCGATGTAATGTCTATGTAATAACATGTGTGTAAAGTTTGGGGCCAGTCAGTCAGCAGCCTTAGCGGGACCTCTCTGACAGTCTGACAGTGACATTCACTGGGCCCAGAGGAAGAGAAGTGGAACCATACCCTTATTTCATCTATTTATCCCAATCGCTCTCTTTCTCTCTCTCTCTCCCCTTCTCCTCTCTCTCCTCTGCTGGCTTACTGTGATTGCGTGCCTGGTGCAGTAATCGCCTCAGAGGAGCTGCCATGGCGGGGACTAATGGGCTGGCTGACTGGGAGGGAGGCTTCTGACTGGATGCTAATCTGGCCTGCTAATGCTAACCCTTTGACTCTAATGAGAGGAAATCATTAAAGTTTAGTCATGACAAAAAAATGAGAGGCCTGTGGCTGTGTGTGCATTTGGGAGTCTTGAAAAAAGATATTGCAGTGCTGTGTAGGTCTCGAAGGGGAGAGGGCTAGTGGTAAGTCTAGTTTTTTGAGGGAGGGGTTGATCAGTCATGACATCTCTCATTTCCCTATGGCCCACAGTGAGGCTAAGAGAGGGAGAAAGAGAGGGAGAGCAGAAAATAGGAATAGAGGATAGAGGAAAAAAGGAGAGAGGGATAAAACGTCATACCGAGATACATGGAAAGATAAAGGGAGAGAGAGAGTAGGAGAATGAGTAGATAGGGACATAGAGGGAGGGAGAGAGAGAGAAAGAGAGAGTGACAGAGCTATTAATAGGATGATAACTGTTGGCACCGTGTCTCTCAGGACACGATGGTGCTTCCAAACATCTTCCCAGAAGACCTTTCAGTGCTGGGTCGTAGGGGGTCAACACAGCATCACTGCCAGATGACTTCCCTGTCCTGTCTCACCCTCTGTTCTGCCAAGCTAAATACTCTCTATTCTCTCTCTCTCTCTCTCTCTCTCTCTCTCTCTTGCCCTCTCTCTGTATTAATCTCTCCCTCCCTTTTCCCTCTCTCTTTCTCTCTCTGTTTCCCTCCCTCTCTTTCTGTCTGCTTTTTTATCCAGTTGTATCCAGTCCATCCTCCGTTAGTGTTGTGGGAAAGGCTGAGAGGAAAGGAGGCAGATTCAGCCTTTCCCAGTGTTAGAGGCCATGTCTGTCCATCTATGTACTGTACATGTCAATCAGCTCCATAGAGACACATCACACTGCTCTGGCCTCATTTAGTAATGTCCCTGGTCTCATAGAGAAGGTTTCTCTGGTAAGATGGAGAGAGAGGTGGGGATGGAGAGATAGACATTTGCATGAGTGCACACACACACACATGAGTTCTGGCCAGGGTAGTGCCAATCCAGTGCCTATCAGTGGGTGTGGGCTCTCCAAGGTGATGACTGTTGCTTGGCAACTACACCCTGCTCATTAATATGTAGATTTATACACATCCCTCTTTGGCACTTTTGGCAAACACACACACACACCAAAGTATTGCATAAAAAGCCTTTGCTTAAGTATATTTTCAGAAAGGCTGTAGACTTTGAACCAGGATGACCATATACGTTTCCATCTCCCTCAGTCTATGAGTTCATATTACAATGCATAGTAGTAGTACAGTAGTAGTAGTATTACAGTAGAATTACAGTAATAGTATTGAAGTAGCATTACAGTAGGAGTTTTACAGCAGTAGTGTTACAGTAGAAGCAACACAAGTATTACAGTAGTAGTATTACAGTAGTTTATATTACAACAGAAGTATTACAGTAGTATTACAGTAATATTTGTAGAGTAGCAGTATTTTAGTAGTGGTTTTACATTAGTATTACAGTAGTATCATTACAACAGTAGTAGTATAGCAGTAGTAGTATTACAGTAGTAGTATAGCAGTAGTAGTATTGCAGTCAAAGTATTACAATAGTAGTATTTAGTGCTGAGCGATTAGTGCTTTTTGAGGTCGGTTCGGTTTTGGTTTGATTATAAAAAATAATTGCAGTTTTCAGTTTTGATTATGTTTTAAAACATTGAATCAAATGCATTATGCATTATGTGGGTTGAATGCGGTAACAACACAGTATAAAACAATTGATACAAGTCCCATTATGGTAGTGACTCTCCATTACTACTTAGAATTTATTAGCCATTTGTTGCTGTGTATATTACATTTGTTTTATTTGATTACCTTATTATTTAATTCCAAGTTATCTCATCTCTATAGAGCTACTGCATAATGCTGTCTAACAAAATCACTATTTTAGTAGTTCTTTATGTCACGCCTGCTCCCGCTCCCCCACACCTGTCACCATCGTTAGGTGCATCAATGCTTCATTAGACTCACCTGTACTCCATAGCGTTTTTGATTTCCTTCCCTATATCTGTTTATTCCATAGTTTCATCCCTGTGTCAGCATTATTGTCGTTATCTTTACACAAATCCAGACAGCTGATGTGCTGAAAGAGCTGCAAAATCTGGATCCCTACAAAGCAGCTGGGCTAGACAATCTGGACTCTCTCTTTCTAAAATTTTCCGCCAAAATTGTTGCAACCCCAATTACTAGCCTGTTCAAACTCTCTTTTGTATTGTCTGAGATCCCCAAAGATTGGAAAGCTGCCGCAGTCATCCCCCTCTTCAAAGGGGGAGACACTCTAGACCCAAATTGTTACAGACCTATATCCATCCTGCCCTGCCTTTCTAAAATCTTCGAAAGCCAAGTTAACAAACAGATCACCGACCATTTCAAATCCCACCGTACCTTCTCCACTATGCAATCTGGTTTCCGAGCTGGTCATGCTTGAGCCATGCTCAAGGTCCTAAATGATATCATAACTGCCATCGATAAAAGACAGTACAGTGCAGCCGTCTTCATCGACCTGGCCAAGGCTTTCAACTCTGTCAATCACCGCATTCTTATCGGCAGACTCAACAGCCTTGGTTTCTCAAATAACTGCCTCGCCTGGTTCACCAACTACTTCTCAGATAGAGGTCAGTGTGTCAAATCGGTGGGCCTGTTGTTCAGGCCTCTGGCAGTTTCTATGGGGGTGCCACAGGGTTCAATTCTCGGGATGACACGTTGCTCTGTATATATCAATGATGTCGCTCTTGCTGCGGGTGATTCTCTGATCCACCTCTACGCAGACGACACCATTCTGTATACATCTGGCCCTTCTTTGGACACTGTGTTAACAAACCTCCAAATGAGCTTCAATGCCATACAACACTCCTTCCGTGGCCTTCGGCAGCTTTTAAATACAGGTAAAACTAAGTGCATGCTCTTCAACCGATCGCTGCCTGCACCTGCCTGCCCGAATAGCATCACTACTCTGGACGGTTCTGACTTAGAATATCTGGACAACTACAGATACCTAGGTGTCTGGCTAGACTGTAAACTCTCCTACCAGGCTCACATTAAGCATCTCTAATCCAAAATTAAATCTAGAATCAGCTTCCTATTTCTCAACAAAGCCTCCTTCACTCATGCTGCCAAACATACCCTCGTAAAACTGACTGTCCTACCGATACTTGACTTTGGCGATGTCATTTACAAAATTGTCTCCAACACTGTACTCAGCAAATTGGATAGTCTATCACAGTGCAATCCGTTGTGTCACCAAAGCCCCATATACTACCCACCACTGTGATCTGTATGCTCTTGTTGTCTGGCCCTCACTACATATCCGTCGCCAAACCTACTGGCTCCAGGTAATCTATAAGTCTTTGCTAGGTAAAGCACTGACTTTGGCCGTCTTTCCTCCCAGTTCTCTGCTGCCAATGAATGGAACGAATGACAAAAATCACTGAAACTGGAGACTTATATCTCCCTCTCTAACTGTAAGCATCAGCTGTCAGAGCAGCTTACCGATCACTGTACCTCTACACAGCCCATCTGTAAATAGCACATCCAACTACCTCATCCCCATATTGTTATTTTTTATTTATTTTTTCTCTTTTGCACCTCATCATCTCTACTTACACATCATCATCTACACATCTATTATTCCAGTGTTAATGCTTAAATTGTAATTATTTCACCTCTATGGCCTATTTATTGCCTTACCTCCCTAATCTTACTACATTTGCACACACTGTACAGAGATTTTTCTATTGTGTTATTGACTGTACATTTGTTCATCCTATGTGTAACTCTGTGTTGTTGTTTTTGCCGCACTGCTTTGCTTTATCTTGGCCAGGTCGCAGTTGTAAATGAGAACGTGTTCTCAACTAGCCTACCTGGTTAAATAAAGGTGAAGTAGGATGCTGGCCGTTATTCATTACATGTTCACTCCCTGTACTTGCTTCTCGTCTCCCAGCGTCTGTCCTCACAGAATGCTGACACCATATTGGAAGCATCAGGGAGTATTTATTTGTATTTTTTGATTGGTGATGTTGGGTCCGGGTGCCGCGGCTGAAAGAACCGGGGATGCCTCAGCTGGCTTGTCAGGTTTCCACGCCTTAGCTGGCTCGAGAGGTTTTCTTGCCTCTGTTGCCTCGGCAGGCTCCCATCCCACATCATGCCTCAGCTCGTCGGGCTCCAAGGCCTCATCGAGCTCATCCCGCTCCCACGCTTCAGCCGGCTGGGGGGGGCTGTCATGCCTGCTTTCACCCCCCCGGCACTCGAGGGCGCCAGGCTGCCCATCATTACACCCACCTGTCACCATTGTTACGCCCATCAACGCTTCATTGGACTCACCTGTACTCCATCACATTTTTGATTGCCTTCCCTATATTGGTCTATTCCTCAGTTTCATCCCCGTGTCAGCATTATTGTTGTTATGTTTCCCTAAATGTCCAGGGGTTTCATTAAATGTCCAGACGCTGTCCATTATTCATTAAATGTTCACGCCCTGTACTTGCTTCTCGTCTCCCAGCGTCTGTCCTCACACTTCAAAGTAAATAAGGCATTATTTTATGACTGTTGAGCTGTCAGTCACTTGGAACGTGTATTTTCAGGTAGAGATATCTCACAAAGCAACTGCTCTCTATCTCTCTCAATCGTGCGTTCTCTTCGTGTCTGTCCCACACCGACCAGACAAATTGGCATGTAATAGGCATGTAATGGATTATGGTCATTGTAGTTAATTACCAAGTTTTGGTTATTGTGGTCTGTTGTGTAGTGTGGGTGCAGGGTATCCTGTTCCTCCCTCTTTCACCAAATATATTTTTTTACAAGGACATGTGTGTTTGTCATTGCCTAGAAAGCAGTATGTGTGTGTGTTTTTTGAAAACCTTCCCCATGTTCGATGTGATGTATGTCCCGTGCCTATGCCCAAGGCCAGAACATCAAATCATCTATGCAGAATACCCTCTTAGAAAAATGGCTGTCCCCATAGGAGAATCCTTTTTGGTTCTAGGTAGAACCCTTTTTGGTTTGGGGGTAGAGCTCTTTTGGGTTCCATGTAGAACCATGTAGAACCCTCTGTGTAAAATGTTCTACATGGAACTCAAAACGGTTCTACCTGGAACAAAAAAGGCTTCTTCAAAGGGTTCAGTCAAATAATCATTTTAGATTCTAGATAGCACCATTTTCTAAGAGTGTATGGTTAATGATATAACTTAGAGTAAATATGTAGCATATGTATCAGCTGTCAGTGTGTATGTAAATGTGTCTGTTTGTTTATGTCTGTACTGGGTGGTTCATAATCTCTACACATCCCCACGTGTCTCTCCTCTTCACACACACATACTATACACTCCTCAAAAGAGTTTTTATAGGTAAAATCAATGAGGCTGGAGATTTGTTATTGAACCTGTTCAATTCTATCAGACCAGGAGAGGACACCGATAGTAAGCCACCATAGACTATTGAGACAAACCAGGTGTCAGTGATCATGGTTTAGCCCCCATCTGAAGAGTGAAGAATGGAGCCTTTATACTCTCGCTACAGTCTACCACAGCCAGGTAGAGAGGAGAGTGGGAGGTGGAGGAGAGGAGGGGAAGACTATGGCAGAAATGTTGCTGACACACCTTCAAGAGGGGGGGGTGGAGAGTGGAAATAACAAAGAGAGAGAGAGAGGGGAGAGAGAGAGAGTGAGGGAGAAAGGGAGAGAACTACAACAATAGGCCTGTTCAGAACAGTTCAGTTTATTGACTTCAGGGCTTCTGCATGAGAACATGTGAAGGTGTAGGTGTGTGCGTGCAGGTGTGTGACTGTAAACTACTGATATAAGACTTAGTGTTCTACACCGTGCATCCAGCTGTGATGGTGTGTGGGTTTACACTATTCTAGCAGGAGTTCCTAGTAATGAAACTGACTACTACACAGACCAGCATTTATATGTACCTCAGATAGTTCCAACTTCTACATCTATATAAACTTTCTGACTCTGAAATAATCAGAATTATCTCAACAGAAATGCTATTTGTGTGTGCGTGTGAGTACGTGAGTGTGTCTGTACGATTGCATGCATGTGATGTGTGTGTGTGTGTGTGTGTGTGGGTTCTAGCTCCTGTTTTCCAGGCTGCAGTATGTTTTCATTAAAGAGTCTGTCATCACTTCACCCTTGACCTATTAGCCTCTCAGGTTCACTGGCCTGCAGGTCTGAGAAAGGGGTTGCTGTTATGGTGTTGTATAGCTGTGTAATGTGAGTAATGTAATTGTGTTGCATCTATCAACTTGGAATGTTTCTCAGAAACAGGAACATAAGCCTATATAGCATCAGTTTATATCTAAGGTTAGAACTACATACATAGAACTACAGCAGAGATTATATCTAGATTATAACTACATACATAGAACTACAGCAGAGATTATATCTAGATTATAAATACATACATAGAACTACAGCAGAGTTTATATCTAGATTATAACTACATACATAGAACTACAGCAGATTTTATATCTAGGTTTTATACATAGAACTACAGCAGAGTTTATAACTACATACATAGAACTACAGCAGAGTTTATATCTAGATTATAACTACATACATAGAACTACAGCAGATTTTATATCTAGTTTATAACTTATAGAACTACTGCAGAGTTTATATCTAGATTATAACTACATACATAGAACTACAGATTTTATATCTAGTTTATAACTACATACATAGAACTACAGCAGAGATTATATCTAGATTATAACTACATACATAGAACTACAGCAGATTATATCTAGTTTATGATTATATCTAGATTATAACTACATTATAGAACTACATACATAATCTAGATTATAACTACATACATAGAACTACAGCAGAGATTTTATATCTAGGTTATAACTACATACATAAACTACAGTAGAGTTTATATCTAGGTTATAACTACATACATAGAACTACAGCAGAGTTTATGTCTAGGTTATAACTACATACATAAACTACAGTAGAGTTTATATCTAGGTTATAACTACATACATAGAACTACAGCAGAGTTTATATCTAGTTTATAACTTCATACATAGAACTACAGCAGATTATAACTACATTATACAGCAGAGTTTATATCTAGATTATAACTACATACATAGAACTACAGCAGAATTTATATCTAGATTATTATACATCTAGATTATATTATAACTACATACATAGAACTACAGCAGAGTTTATATCTAGGTTATAACTACATACATAGAACTACAGCAGAGATTATATCTAGGTTATAACTACATACATAGAACTACAGCAGAGTTTATATCTAGGTTATAACTACATACATAGAACTACAGAACTACAGCAGAGTTTATATCTAGTTTATATCTAGATTATAAACTACATACATCTAGTTTATAACTACATAGAACTAGCAGAGTTTTATGTCTAGGTTATAAACATACATAGAACTACAGAGTTTATGTCTAGTTTATAACTACAGAACTACAGCAGAGTTATGTCTAGTTTATAACTACATACATAAACTACAGTAGAGTTTATCTAGTTTATAACTACATACATAGAACTACAGCAGAGTTTATATCTAGTTTATAACTTCATACATAGAACTACAGCAGCGTTTATGTCTAGGTTATAACTACATACATAGAACTACAGTAGAGTTTATATCTAGGTTATAACTACATACATAGAACTACAGAAGAGTTTATATCTAGGTTATAACTACATACATAAAACTACATAGCTATCTGTAGTAGATTTGTTATTGTGTAGTTGTCAATTTGGCTTGTGTCCGTCAGTGAGTGGAGTCAGTAGACACACACAGAGGAGTTTCTGAGTGAACGCTCAAGCACACACACAACCCGCAACATACTGTAGCTACAGTATCATGTAGTGAAAAACAACTGTGACGTGAGAACAAAATGTTCTCTAATGAATTAACTGTATGACTGATATTTCTCTTTTATGACATTGTGTACACTGTGTGTCTGTGTGAATGTGTATATATGTAAGTGTGTGGTTGTGTTCTAAAACACATCTTGAGAAACTGTCTCCTCTACCCGGGAGTGAATCCTCAACTCCCGGGAGTGAAACTAGTTTATATCTAGTTTATAACTACATACATAAACCAGGAGTTTATATCTGTTTATAACTACATACATAGAACTCAGCAGAGATTATAGTGTAAACTCAGCAGAGTTTATGTCTAGATTATAACTCCCGGGAGTGAAACTGTCTCATACTCCCCGGGAGTTTATAACTACATACATAGAACTCCAGTAGAAATCTGTCATACTCAGTTTACTACATACATAGAACCCCGGGAGTGATAACTGTCTCAACTCTAGTTTATAACTCATACATAGAACTACAGCAGGGATCTAGTGAGTTTAATCTGTACATAGAACTCAACTCCAACTAAACTACAGGGAGTGAAACTGTCTAGACACACACAGAGGAGGGAGTGAATCTGTTATCAACAACCCGCAACATACTGTAACCCGGGAGTGAAACTGTCTCAACTACCAGGGAATGTTATGTCTGTCCAAGGGAGTCTCAACTCCCCGGGAGTGAAACTGTCTCAACTCCCCGGGAGTGAATCTGTCTCAACTCCCCGGGAGTGAAACTGTAGAGTTCACTCAACTCCCCGGGAGTGAAACTGTCTCAACTCCCAGGGAGTGAAACTGTCTCAACTCCCTGGGAGTGAAACTGTCTCAACTCACTCCCAAGGAGTTGATATTTTGTCAGGCTCCAGGGAGAATGCAGAACTATTTTAAAGTCTATACATTGTTATTGGTCAAACTGTAGGAAGAAAAAACGACCAAGTGAGGGGTTCAGTTTGAAACGAGGAAAGGAGAGCCAGAGGGAGGGAGGGAGGGAGGGAAGGAAGGAGGGAGGGAGGGGGGTGAGGTGATGGAAGGACATGACAAGGATGAAGAGAGGCAGGTAGGGGAGACGAGGATGAGAAGGAAAGGAGCATGAGAGAAAGGAGCATGAAAGGAGAGAAGAAGAGAAAGAAAAGAGGGAGAAAATAAGGGCAGAGTGAAAGGTAGAGGAGAGATGAACATAAGTTCCAGTAAATGATCAGATGAAGAATTGGAGGAAAAGGACGAGTAGAATGAGGGGGAATAGAGAGACAGAGGTAAAAGGGAGAGGGGAGAGATTTAAAGAGGAAGAGAGAGAGAAGAGAGGGGAGAGAGAGAGAGGAGAGAGAGAGAGTGCGGTAAAAGGGAGAGAAGATGGGAGCGAGCGAGCGAAGAGGGTAAAAGGGAGGGAAAGGGAAAAGAGAGGGAGGGAAGGAGAGATCATTGTTTCAGGACCACTGGTGGTTTCATGTTTCTCCTCTGCCCTGCAGATTTCCATTCTCTGGCTTCTGTGCAGACTGACTGACTCTCTCTCTCTGTCTCCTCCGCCCCCTTCCAGCCAAGCCTCTCCACGCTGTAGGAGATTACTAAGAGAAAGACTTCAGACTCACTGAGGAGAACACAAAGAGAAGGAGGGATACAGACAGAAAAGAGAGAAAGGAAACTGCAAGGTATGGACAGCACATGCTCTTCATTCTCTTTTGCTCTGAGACAGATAAAAGGGAGGTATTTTTCTTTTCATCTCTCTGGATTTCTTCCTCCGTTCTGTTGTTTCCCTGTAGCCATGCTCTCTGATCTGGGGTGTGTGTGCGCGTGCGTGCGTGCGTGTTGTGCGTGTGAAGTGTGTTCTGTGTACCGTGTGCAGTCATGTGAAGGGAGAAATGAAACCATGCCTGTACGGTGTGACTAGTGAACTTATATGTGAATGCGTGTGTATATACTGTATTTAGATTTGGATGGATATGTACAAAATGTGCATCATAAAGTTTGTGTGTGAGTGTAAGTGGGGGTACAGTTGCTGTGTGTGAGTGTGTGTGTGTGTGTGAGTTGAGGGGGTAACTGTAGGTGTGTGTGCAGGTGTGTGTAGGTGTGATTGCAGACATGAGATGTCTAGATGGTAGATGATGGTAGTAATCTGATTGATGTATGGAGGCAGGTTTATCTCCCAAGGGATCAACAACCTTATGTAAACTTTAATTGACTACATAGAGGACACATTATGCTTTGTAGGACATACATAGCAGACACGCAAAGCACATAACAATACACAACACATACAAGAAAACTCAGTTTAAGGCATTTTGTGTTTTGTGTGCCTATGCTTATGTTCATTCCAATCTGGCTAGCACTGCAACAGTGGCACAACAACACTCCATCGCTAATGTTGTCAACAATGATTCGGTGGCTAACACATAACCCACATGCTGTCCCTTTCATTTTGATGCTATCAAGGCAGCTAACTGTTTATCCCAATGCTAACCCTTCAGATTAGGATTTGGTCGCTAACCCCAAGTTCCACATGCATCATTAAAACTCCAATTTTACTAGTCAGCAATCATCATTATATGGGGTTAATTTTTTTCTGTTTAAAAAAAAAAGTTTCATGTAAGTCTCTCCCTTCCTCTCTCATTTGAGGACTTCCCATGCATCTATCTTGGTGTTAGTTGTAGCCTGCTAATTGCTTGTATATCTATAGGCTGAGAGGAAATACTAAGGTGCTTATTAGCTTCAGGCAGCTAGCTATGAGCACCATTATCCTTAGAGAGAGAGAGAGGCTCTACAGAGGGGATGAAAGCAGGGTGGGGTCTCAGATTACCCCCTAACAGTGCCACTGTTTAATGACACTATGGCCTGAACCACTCCTCAGAGCCAGAGGACCAGGACTTTAATTTATTTTTATTTAACTAGGCAAGTCAGTTAAGAACAAATTGTTATCTACAATGACGCCTCTTTCACTGAGATGCAGTGCCTTAGACCACTGCTCCACTCAGGAGCATTTGGCTGGTCTGGGACCTGTCTGGGTGGGAGTGTTATCAGTGTCGTAGCTAGAGTGTAATTGCAGTGGTTGTTCTACTGGTGTAAGTTGGTTTTAAGTGGAGTAGTCAATTTTTGTCTCTATGTTTTCTGAATTGTTTAGCAGTATCCTAAGCTTTTTGTTCTTCATTTAAGATTGGGGGTTAGGGGCTGGTTAGCAGTAATGATATAAAGTTATATGGTCATATAGTGAGTAGGGGTGGCACAGGCCTGTCAGAGCTCCATGGTCTGGCTGCTGACTGGCAAGACCATGCCCAACCTGGTGATCTTGGCACTGGGTAGAGGTTGCCTGGGCAGCAGGGTAGCCTGATGGTCTAAGCTTGGCACCACTATCCAGGTTAGGACACACAGACAAAGACCTAGGACCTGGGAGATGATGGATGACAGAGAGGAAGAAGAATACTGCTCTTGTCGCTCCCATGAATAGAGGCCTTCTGTGTTTTGTGTGTGTGTGTGTGTGTGTGTGTGTGTGTGTGTGTGTGTGTGTGTGTGTGTGTGTGTGTGTGTGTGTGTGTGTGTGTGTGTGTGTGTGTGTGTGTGTGTGTGTGTGTGTGTGTGTGTGTGTGTGTGTGTGTGTGTGTGTGTGTGTGTGTGTGTGTGTGCGTGACTGTGTGTGTGTGTGACTGTGTTTCAGTATGTGTGTGTGAGGGAATGCCTTCCATGAGGGCACCAGTGCCCAAATGTCCCAATAACAGCTCCTGAAAGACCAATTAAAATCTTCATTTTCTGGAAGAAAGTTCTGCTGCTCAGCCAGATTCGGATTCTATAGTCATCTTTTAGAGAGGGGAGCTGACAACAAACCCACATTGGGAACAGCAGCCGTTGTCCTTTAGATAGTGCCACTTGACTTATTGCTGTGCTTTATCCCCGTAAAAAGAGCTCTTGGCATCACTTGCTGCCCATGTTTTCATCCAAAGCCCTTCTGGTTTAGCCCATAGTGGTTGAGTGGTCTAACCAAACAAAGCAATCAGTGAGCTGGGGGGAATAGAGGTGCAGGGATTATTGACTGGTTTTCCTGTCATTTCCCAACCTCTCTATATATAAACCCCTCTAGGGTTGAGTTTAGGGCTGCGTCCCAAATGGCCCCCTATTCTCTACACAGTGCACTATTTTCGACCAGAGCCCTATGAGCCCTGGTCAGAAGTGAATAGGGTTTGACGTGGGATGCACCCTAGCTCAGGTCTAGCCTCCTCACACATCGCCCATAGAACCTCCTGAAAGAGGGCTCTGAAAAAGCCTTTACGTGGGTAAGAGTGGGTAGGGGGAAGTGGGAGAGTGGGTACTATGTGGGAAAGAGCTAAACCAAAGAGCTGCAGATAAAGGCGGGCTGAACTTCTTGATTTAGCCTCGGTTTCAATTCTCCTCAGTAGAAAATGCGAGTGAGAACCAGATTTGGGTTTTGGAGGCGCGCTTTGATGTGGGTGTCGTGTGTGTGTGTGTGTGTGTGTGTGTGTGTGTGTGTGTGTGTGTGTGTGTATGTGTGTGTGTGTTCGAAGGTGGTAAGTGTTTGTAATTTCACTTTGCCAAAACAACAGTACACAGTTAGTCACTCACCCTTCTAGATAACTTAAACAGTCTGACCAGGTCTTGTTTGGAAGTAGCCTAGACTAGCTAGCAAGCTAGCCAACATCTTTCGCCAATTAGCTTCAACCGTGGCAAGGTTTATTTGACTTTGGATAGCCTATCTCTGGGGCTATTTAGGGACCAAATATAAATTACACAATGTAAATCGGACAATATTTTCATGTTGCACATCTTTTAGTTGTCTCATTAAATGCTTTCAGTATTTTTCTATGAATTTCAAAAATGTATTGTTGGTTTGAGGTTTTAAAGTCATTGAAATTTGGAGCTATTGGCATTTAAAATATTGTCCCATGTACATTGTCTAATTTACTGATGGTCCCTAACTAGCCCCATAGGGATATCCAATGTCAAACCAAATTCACCAGGGGCATCGGTTCGCTGGCAGCTGTCCTCTGTATTGATGATTTCTTGGGTGCTGCCAGCTGTGAGCTGTTGGGCAGGATTGAAATTAACCTAACTCAAGGAAAACTATTACTGTACCCTTCATTCCATGACATACAATTTTTGAAAAATCACTATCAAATCTCTCTGTTTTGGACATGACTGACTTTATGACCAAAATTAACCTATTTACACATTGTAGTCAATTGTGACACAAGAATAAATGTTTCTGACATATATTGATGCCACATAGAAAATGCCTATCAGAGAAGTTGTTTATTGCCTACAGTTGCTCTTTAAACTGTGGCAGGACTTCAGTAGAATTAGCCTGCAGCTAGACAATATAAGACCACTGCTGGTTTTCTTACTGACTCCTGAGAGCCACACACTCAGAATGTCCTCAGACCTAAACCACATGTTGATTAGGAGTCAGGAGAGAGGAGAGAAGAGGATGGGGTGATGGGGGGAGGAGGAGAGAGAAGAGGATGGGGTGATGAGGAGGGAGGAGAGAGGAGAGAGGAGGATGGGGTGATGAGGAGGGAGGAGAGAGGAGAGAGGAGGATGGGCTGATGGGGAGGAGGAGAGAGGAGGATGGGGTGATGGGGAGGAGGAGAGAGGAGAGAGGAGGATGGGGTGATGGGGAGGAGGGGAGAGAGGAGGATGGGGTGATGAGGAGGAGGGAGGAGAGGAGGGAGGAGAGAGGAGGATGGGGTGATGGGGGGAGGGAGGAGAGAGGAGGATGGGGTGATGAGGAGGGAGGAGAGAGGAGAGAGGAGGATGGGGTGATGGGGAGGGATGAGAGGAGGATGGGGATGGGAGAGGAGGAGAGAGGAGGATGGGGTGATGGGGGGAGGAGGAGAGAGGAGGATGGGGTGATGAGGAGGAGGGAGAGAGGAGAGAGGAGGATGGGGTGATGGGGAGGAGGGGAGGAGAGGAGGGATGGGGGATGGGGAGGAGGAGAGAGGAGAGAGGAGGATGGGGTGATGGGGAGGAGGGAGAGGAGAGAGGAGGATGGGGTGATGAGGAGGGAGGAGAGAGGAGGATGGGGTGATGAGGGGGAGGAGGAGAGAGGAGGATGGGGTGATGGGGAGGGGATGAGGGGGGAGGGATGGGGAGAGAGGAGAGAGAGGAGGATGGGGTGATGGGGAGGAGGAGGAGAGAGGAGAGAGGAGGATGGGGTGATGGGGAGGAGGAGAGAGGAGAGGAGGATGGGGAGGATGGGATGATGGGGAGGAGAGAGAGGAGAGAGGAGGATGGGGAGGATGGGGAGGATGAGGGAGGAGGGGGAGAGGAGGAGAGAGAGGAGGATGGGATGATGGGGAGGAGGAGAGAGGAGAGAGGAGGATGGGGTGATGAGGAGGGAGGAGAGAAGAGAGAGGAGGATGGGGTGATGGGGAGGAGGAGAGAGGAGAGAGGAGGATGGGGTGATGGGGAGGAGGAGAGAGGAGAGAGGAGGATGGGGTGATGGGGAGGAGGAGAGAGGAGAGAGGAGGATGGGATGATGGGGAGGAGGAGAGAGGAGAGAGGAGGATGGGGTGATGGGGAGGATGAGGGAGGAGAGAGGAGAGAGGAGAGAGGAGGATGGGGTGATGGGGAGGAGGAGAGAGGAGGATGGGGTGATGGAGAGGAGGAGAGAGGAGAGAGGAGGATGGGGTGATGGGGAGGAGGAGAGAGGAGAGAGGAGAGAGAGAGAGGAGAGAGGAGAGAGGAGGAGAGAGATGGTGTGTGTTTTGTCAGGGCAGCGGTTGAATACCAGGAGGATCAAATCAAATCACTTTAGTTGTCAGTTAAATGCTTAATTACAGGCTCTAACCAACAGCGCAATTTTTAAGTAAATAAAGAAAATGTAACGGGGCTATATACAGTAGCGAGGCGATATACAGTAGCGAGGCAATATACAGTAGCGAGGCTATATACAGTAGCGAGGCTATATACAGTAGCGAGGCTATAACAGTAGCGAGGCTATATACAGTAGCGAGGCTATAACAGTAGCAAGGTGGTAACAGTAGCGAGGCTATATACAGTAGCGAGGCTATATATAGTAGCGAGGCTTTAACAGTAGCAAGGCTATAACAGTAGCGAGGCTATATATAGTAGCGAGGCTATAACAGTAGCGAGACTATATACAGGCACCGGTTAGTCGGGCTGAGGTAGTATGTACATGTAGGTATAGTTAAAGTGACTATGCATATGATGAACAGAGAGTATCAGTAGCATAAAAGAGGGGTTGGTGGGTGGCGGGACACAATGCAGATAGTCCGGGTAGCCAATGTGCGGGAGCACTGGTTGGTCGGGCACATTGAGGTAGTATGTACATGAATGTATAATTAAAGTGACTATGCATATATGATAAACAGAGAGTAGCAGCAGTGTAAAAGAGGGGGGCACACAATACAAATAGTCTGGGTAGCCATTTGATTACCTGTTCAGGAGTCTTATGGCTTGGGGGTAAAAACTGTTGAGAAGCCTTTTGGTTTTAGACTTGGCGCTCCGGTACCACTTGCCATGCGGTAGTAGAGAGAGCAGTCTATGACTGGGGTGGCTGGGGTCTTTGACAATGTTTAGGGCCTTCCTCTGACACCACCTGGTGTAGAGGTCCTGAATGGCAGGCAGCTTAACCCCAGTGATGTACTGGGTCATACACACTACCCTCTGTAGTGCCTTGTGGCCGGAGGCCGAGCAGTTGTTGTACCAGGCAGTGATGCAACCAGTGCTCGATGTTCCAGCTGTAGAACCTTTTTTAGGATCTAAGGACCCATGCCAAATCTTTTTAGTTTCCTGAGGGGGAATAGGCTTTGTCATGCCCTCTTCACGACTGTCTTGGTGTGATTGGACCATGTTAGTTTGTTGGTGATGTGGACACCAAGGAACTTCAAACCTGCTCCACTACAGCCCTGTCGATGAGAATGGAGGCATGCTCAAACATCATTTCCTGGAGTCCACAATCATCTCCTTAGTCTTGGTTATGGTGAGAGATAGGTTGTTATTCTGGCACCACACGGCCAGGTCTCTGACCTCCTCCCTATAGGCTGTCTCGTCGTTGTCGGTGATCAGGCCTACCACTGTTGTGTTGTCTGCAAATTTAATGATGGTGTTGGAGTCGCGCCTGGCCACGCAGCCATGGGTGAACACGGAGTACAGGAGGGGACTGAGTACGCATCCCTGAGGGGCTCCAGTGTTGAGGAACAAATTGGCAGATGTGTTGCTACCTACCCTCACCACCTGGGGGCAGCCCATCAAGAAGTCCCAGGATCCTTAGCTTAGTGTTGAGCTTTGAGCATACTATGCTGTTGAATGCTGAGCTGTAGTCAATGAATAGCATTCTCACATAGGTGTTCCTTTTGTCCAGGTGGGAAAGGGCAGTGTGGAGTGCAATAGAGATTGCATCATCTGTGGATCTGTTTGGGAAGTATGCAAATTTGAGTGGGTTTATGGTTTCTGGGATAATGGTGTTTATGTGAGCCATTGCCAGCCTTTCAAGCACTTTATGGCTACGGAGGTGAGTGCTACTTGTAACATGTTGGTATTACAGACTCAATCATGGACATGTTGAAAATGTCAGTGAAAACTTCCTGGTAATCCGTCTGGCCCCGCAGTCTTGTAAATGTTGACCTGTTAAAAGGTCTTACTCACTTTGGCTACGGAGAGCGTGATTACACAGTCGTCTGGAACAGCTGATGCTCTCATGCATGCCTCAGTGTTGCTTGCCTCGAAGCGAGCATAGAAGTGATTTAGCTCGTCTGGTAGGCTTGTGTCACTGGGCAGCTCGCAGCTGTGCTTCCCTTTGTAGTCTGTAATCATTTGCAGGCCCTGCCACATAAGACGAGTGTCAGAGCTGCTGTAGTATGATTCAATCTTAGCCCTGTATTGACGCTTGTATTTCTTATAAAATTCAGTGTTATAAGTGGCAGCTCTACCCTTTAGCTCAGTGCGAATGTTGCCTGTAATCCATGGCTTCTGGTACAGTACAGACACTGTGGGGACGACATCCTCGATGCACTTATTGATGAAGCCAGTGACTGATGTGGTGTACTCCTCAATGCCATCGGACGAATTCTGGAACATGTTCCAGTCTGTGATAGCAAAACAGTCCTGTAGTTTAGCATCTGCTTCATCTGACCATTTTTTTCATAGATCGAGTCACTGGTGCTTCCTGCTTTAATTTGAGCTTTTCAGCAGGAATCAGGAGGATAGAATTATGGTCAGATTTTCCAAATGGAGGGCGAGGGAGAGCTTTGACCACATCTCTGTGTGTGGAGTACAGATGATATAAATATGTTTTCTCTTTGGTTGCACATTTAACATGTTGATAGAAATGAGGTAGAGCTGATATAAGTTTCCCTGCATTAAAGTCTCCGGCCACTAGGAGCGCCACCTCTGGGTGAGTGGTTTCCTGTTTGCTTACTGAGTGCAGTCTTAGTGCCAGCATCCGTCTGTGGTGGTAAATAAACAGCCACGAAAAGGATGCACCACCGGAGAGGAGAAGACAGTTATTTTGTTACAACATGATGGCCTGTGGTTGGGGAATAAGTGAGTGATGACAACCTTTTCAGGCAAAAAGTCCGACATCAAACACACACAGTGTTGTGTATTTCCGCTGCTTACGATGTCATGTTGTCTCACTGACATGTACAGTAGTGTGGCCACAGGGTGTCAATGTTGACCTCTTCAAGGAGAGAACAGAACTCACACACTGAGGAGGAGTCACATGGTGTTACAACTCTTACCAGAACTGCTCTTTTACACCAGTGATATACAGCTGTGTATGTGTGTGTATGTGTGTGTGTGTTTTCCCCAATGTGTGTGTGTATGTGTATTCAGAGGGACTACTGGATGAGTGCCTGTCTCTAGCAAAAGGAAGTTGAGACGACCGCATATAGGGCATTTTGTCAGCTGGTGATTGTCAAGCAAATAACTGTCGTAATGATGGTAATTGACCATTAATTAACATAAACACTTTTAGAATCTCCTGGCTTCTACAAACCACTGATGCAGACCTTTGGAACATCTACATTTTAAAACATCTAATAAATCCATGTAATTTAGCCTACACCTTCACAATATATCCATTATTTATTTTAGACAGTTCTGAAGAAGCAAGATATGGAGAAATGTAGTGTATTTCAGAAGAACAGAATAGCATAATCTGAGTTGTCCTTGTGTTAGGTCCTAATCTGGCTATGCCATATGGCTGTGGGCTACACTATTTCAATGGTTTGAAGGAGTGCACTATTCTGTGTTGAGTGGTTAACAAAGATATACAGCGAGGGGAAAAAAGTATTTGATCCCCTGCTGATTTTGTACGTTTGCCCACTGACAAAGAAATGATCAGTCTATAATTTTAATGGTAAGTTTTTTGAACAGTGAGAGACAGAATAACAACAACAAAAATACAGAAAAATGCAAGACAAAAATGTTCTATTTTTTTATTTATTTATTTTTACCCCTTTTTCACCCCAATTTTTCGTGGTATCCAATTGTTTTTTAGTAGCTATTATCTTGTCTCATCGCTACAACTCCCGTACAGGCTCGGGAGAGACGAAGGTTGAAAGTCATGCGTCCTCCGATACACAATGCCATCCAACCCTGAAGCCAGCCGCACCAATGTGTCGGAGGAAACACCGTGCACCTGGCAACCTTGGTTAGCGCGCACTGCGCCCCGGCCTGCCACAGGAGTCGCTGGTGCGCGATGAGACAAGGATTTCCCTACCGGCCAAACCCTCCCTAACCCGGACGACGCTAGGCCAATTGTGGGTCGCCCCACGGCCAGAGCCATCAATCAGCATGGAGCTGCCAGAGCCGTCAGTCATCCAGGAGCTGCCAGGGCTGCCTGTCACGCAGGCGATGCCAGAATCACCCTTCACTCCGGAGCTGCTGGAGTCTCCCACCTGTCCGGTGCTGCTGGAGTCTCCCGCCTTTCCGGCGCTGCTGGAGTCTGTCACGTTCTGACCATAGTTCTTTTATTTTATCTTTGTTTTAGTATGGTCAGGGCGTGAGTTGGGTGGCCAGTCTATGTTTGTTTTTCTATGTTGGTTTTTGAGTTCTGCCTAGTATGGTTCTCAATCAGAGACAGCTTTCAATTGTTGTCCCTGATTGAGAATCATACTCAGGTAGCCTGGGTTTCACTTTTGGGTGGGTGTTTGTCTTCCGTGTCAGTGTTTGTCGTCACACGGGACTGTTTCGTTCATTTCACATTTATTGTTTTGTATTTCATAGTGTTCAGTTTATGTTTTAAAATCAACATTATGGACACTTACCACGCTGCGTTTTGGTCCTCCGAGCCTTCTCGCTTCTCCTCCTCAGAAGAGGAGGACGTGATCCCTTACACAGATTCCAAACTCTCCACCGTGACCAAGACCAAAGAGCTCTCCACGGATGTCAGGGACGAGATTGTAGACCTACACAAGGCTGGAATGGGCTACAAGACCATCGCCAAGCAGCTTGGTGAGAAGTTGACAACAGTTGGTGCGATTATTCACAAATGGAAGAAACATAAAAAAAACTGTCAATCTTCCTCGGCCTGGGGCTCCATGCAAGATCTCACCTCGTGGAGTTGCAATGATCATGAGAACAGTGAGGAATCAGCCCAGATCAGCCCATGACCCCAAGAACACCATCTCCACCGTCAAACATGGAGGTGGAAACATTATGCTTTGGGAGTGTTTTTCTGCTAAGGGGACAGGACAACTTCACCGCATCAAAGGGACGATGGACGGTGCCATATACCGTCAAATCTTGGGTGGGAACCTCCTTCCCTCAGCCAGGGCATTAAAAATGGGTCGTGGATGGGTATTCCAGCATGACAATGACCCAAAACACACGGCCAAGGCAACAAAGGAGTGGCTCAAGAAGAAGCACATTAATGTCCTGTAGTGGCCAGTCTCCAGACCTTAATCCCATAGAAAATCTGTGGAGGGAGCTGAAGGTTCGAGTTTCCAAACGTCAGCCTCGAAACCTTAATGACTTGGAGAAGATCTGCAAAGAGGAGAGGGACAAAACCCCCCCTGAGATGTGTGCAAACCTGGTGGCCAACTACAAGAAACTTCTGACCTCTGTGATTGCCAACAAGGGTTTTGCCAGCAAGTACTAAGTCATGTTTTGCAGAGGGGTCAAATACTTATTTCCCTCATTAAAATGCAAATCAATTTCTAAAATTTTTGACATGCGTTTTTCTGGATTTTTTTGTTGTTATCGTTCAAATAAACCTACCATTAAAATTATAGACTGATCATTTCTTTGTCAGTGGGCAAACGTACAAAAACAGCAGGGGATCAAATATTTTTTTCCCTCACTGCAGGCTATATGCTTGATTTAGAGTTATTAATGTAACTTTAGTTATTCTACAAACGTTGGGCAATATGTTTAGATTTCTAATACATTCTAAGGCTGCATGGTACTCTAACTCTAATAATGAAAAAGTATCTTGAAAGGTATGAGCTCTGCTTAGTTTTTTTGTGCAGGCTGTACACACTTCATCAGTCGCTCATTCACAATTTGGAAAGCACTTGAAAATGCCTAGGACTTCACGGCGCATCCCCTTTGTGTGGCCGTAACGCACCCAAACAATAACATGCCTTTTGTGGCCAGTGGCTGCTGTGCCCTTCTCCCTGTGTGCTACGCACTCCATCACATGACGGGTCCTTCTCACAGGCTACGAGTTAAGACAGACACATCGGGACGCAACTGTGCTTGTCCTTATCCAATTCCGAGGTGCATATTGAAGATATTGGAAGAACTGTCCACATTTACTTTTCGTCAGCCAACAAGATGAGTAGGCCTAACGAACAGCAAAAGCACTAGCCTCAAACAATCACTAGAATCAAAAAAAACGTTTTTACACTACATGGCTGGACGCAACAGATCAGAAAGTTTGGCTTAAAATGTTGATAAACTAATAGGCTATTTCTTCACATTATAATCGCAGCAATGCGCACATGGTAGTAGTGTCATGTCTTGTTATGTCTGTTCCTGTCCTTTCTCTTCACTCTGTCTCTCTCTGCTGGTCTTTTTAGGTTACCTTCTCTGTCTCTCATTCTTCAGCTGTTCTACATCTCCCCTAACTAGCTCATTCACTCTTTCACACCTGTTCTCTCTTCCCCCTCTGATTAGGTCTCTATTTCTCTCTTTGTTCCTGCTACTTTCAGTGTCTGATTCTTGTTTGTGTTTTTGATGCCAGAAGCAAGCTGTCGTCTCGTTTGCTTCCACCTTGTCCTATCCTGTCGGAGTCTGCCTGGCAGGTGCATCCTGCACTATACTACGTTCTTTTTGTTCCATTGTCAACGTTGGAAGAGGATTTATGCCATTCCTGTTTTTCATTAAAGAACTCTGTTTTCTGTTAAAACCGCTTTTGGGTCTTCACTCAAGTACATAACAAGTAGGCTATAAGCGTGAATGTTCCATTAGCGGAAAACACCAATCTTTAAAAGTGACAGCAAATGCAAATATGGATGTAATGCTTTTATTATAAAGGTGAATTTTTATGGTGAAAATTATCTTCCCCAAATGTGAAACTCACATGCTGTTTATGTATGTCAGTTAGGCTCCACCCCCGTGTAAAACGGATTAATGTACTTCATTTTAAGGAGCACTTTAGTTGTGATACTAACCTTATTAAAACATAGGCCCATGGGCTAGGCTACATGATGTGTGGGCCTACGATTTAAAAAAGTCGCAAAAAACAAGGCATTGTTTCTTATGCTGGGCATCATTCACAAATGATAATATATAATACACAAGTGATAGGCTAATATTGTCATCCATCAGACAGTTCTTGATTTCATCTTGTCTTTACATATACTAAATAATGTATGTGGGGAATTTGTTTTGATTCAGAGTGGACCATTATCATGTACCTGTATGGAAACAGGGGCAGCGGGAAAACAATACCCGTCATCTCTGCACTTAACTAGAGAATGGAGAACACTTTCCTTGTGGTTTATTTTCATGCCAGACAGGTAGGCTATACTCCTGTTGTAAAGAGAATCAATGTGCTTAATATTAGGAGAAATAAACATAATAGGCGTCGCCTATAGAAAGCTGATGGGATCCTCCTCTTTTTAGGAGAGGCATCACTCATGCAATTGCATAGCCTATTGAAATGTTGTGCAACATGAGCTCACGGGCTCTCATTAAGTGTTTGATTAGATTTTTAAATAAATTTGCATTGATGTCAGAGTGATTAGAGGGGCAATGGAGTGTGGAGTACCAGCCTGTTGGCAAGTTTGGTTGGCTACTAATGACCAGCAGCAGCAGAGCTTGGAGAAGCCTAATTACTGTAACTAAACGTGGAATTTGACCGCAGGTGTTGTGATAATATGGTCACCACAACAGCCCTAACCACACATTCCTGTAGTTCCAGCAACCTGTCTCTACCTTTTCCTCTTTAGTCCCCCCCAGCAGGAGAGGATAGTCCCCTCCTCCTCCTCCACCCATACTCCATGTTCTCCCTTTAAACATGGTGTAGGACTTCAGTATGTCCTGCAGTAAGGTACTGACCACAGGCCAAGGTGAGGTAGATCATGCAGAATATGTTACACCTCTGTCAGAACGTCACTGTAAAAAAGCCTTCAGTCTCCAGTCCTGTGTTATCAGATATACCCCTGACTGTCTCAAACCCACACAGCGTGAAGGGAGACTCTTGTCTCGAGGTCATGTTGCTCTACAGATTAGCAGTAAATTAGCAGCTAATGGTCGGCAGTTTAAACAAAGGAGGGGACATTGGAATGTTTTAATTTGCCAGGGAGTGGGCTGGCAGGGGAAAGGACTGGAGAAATGAGATATTTGTGGCTCTCTTGAATCCCAGAGGAGAGGGATGGAGATAGGGAGGAAGAATCAAAAAAGAGAGAGAGGGAGACGTCAGACTGTGGTGTAGGCTGCTGTTTGGCTGACTGTCATAATTAAGGGTTTAGGTGTGTGACCACATTTATAGTGTTTTGTCTTGAGTGTGAGTTGTGAATGTGTTTGTATCAAAACAGCTAGCAAAACATTGCAAAATTTAAAAATAACTTAAACTGGTTTGAAGTTGGGTCACTGATTCATGAAGGTTCACGAGGCCAAGCAGCCATATGGAGATTTTGATGTACATTATAAAGCATGTTGTCTCATTGTCTTGTCTCAATGTGGATCCAAACTAAGTAATATATTTAGAACCACAGTGTTGTGTTCCAGCTGTAGAGTCTGGTTTCTGAAGGAGACACTATTGCAACATGTATGTGTGTGTGTGTGTGTGTGTGTGTGTGTGTGTGTGTTTCTTTCTGTCTATTCTGTAGTGTGTATCATGTCCTGAATGCTTTGCTGATCTTGATTAGTTGTGGCACTTCACTATCTCCTCTCTTTCTGCCTTTCTATGCATACCCCCCCAACAGCTTGCACGCTAATATGTACTGTGTGTGTGTGTGTGTGTGCGTGCGTGCCTGCCTGCCTGCGCCTGTGCCTGTAGTTAGAGTTATGTATTCAAAGCAAATAGAGCATTGCCATGTTAGTCCACTGAGTCTCTGTGACAACTTCCCCCCCATATCCTCTGGGACATTTAACCACCTGACATTGCCATCAATGTATATGTGTGTGCATACTGTATATGTGGGTCCATGTGCAATTGCATCTGTGTGTATCTACCCAAAATATCTGCGGGGATAATGACCGATGTGGGCATTTTAAATCAGGTCATCAGAGATTGTCCATCTGTACTGTTTCATAACTCACCCTGTTTAAATAGGAATAATACTCTTTAAGGTTTCCTATTGATCCTCATGGATTATATAATACTCTTTAAGGTTTCCTATTGATCCTCATGGATGATATATTTTAGCTGCTTTGCTCCATGGTGTTTTTAAATGGATTCACAGAAGCTGGGTTTCATTGTGGTACACAGTCTCTCTTACTTCTGGGTTAGTGCATGTACTGCACAGTATAGTTGACCAAGAAAATGCTAGGAGGGCTAACTAATATCGAATAAAAATGGGTTGCTTGATATAATGTTAGCTAGTTGTCCAGGGTGCTAGTGTACATTCCTCCACTAATAGTGGACCAGGGCCAGAGCTATACAGTAAACATATACAGCAAACTAAACAACAAATGAATTAGCTGAATGCTCATCACCCTATGAGAAAGTATTTGTTCTTGAGTTGCTGATCTAACTGTTGATTATGATTTAGAGTGTCCTAAGGGGTGTTGTGCAGCAGGTAGACTAAAGGTTAGAGCACTGGGCCAGTAACTATATGGTCGCTGGTTTCAATACCCGATCCGACAAGATGAAAAATCTGTCGATGTGCCCTTGAGCAAGGCAGCGGTAAGGTAGTGATAGTGTCACGGTTGAGATCGGTTGAAATTCCTTTTGCTACACCAGCCTGCCACATACTGTAAGTAAGTAGCCCTTGGCTTGTGCAAGCCAGAACAGAGCAAGAGCATAGGAGCGTCTCCTGTTTCTGTAGAATGAGGCAGCTCGATGTGCAAGTACATCACCTGGACAGGATGTAAACACAGGGCCTTACCTCCAATCTCAGTGTGGACACTCCACAAGGCCACTCAGTTGGTTGCCACACACAAATGTAGGATCTTAATTTGAGCCAGTGTGCTACAGTAGGAAAATAACACGGGAGCAACAGCAAATGTGGATTATAATTATAAATATTGGACATTTTTATAGGGGTAAGGGTTGATACATTTTTTGTAAGAGGAAACCAAGTCTGAAATTTCAAAGTGGAAATGGCAAACTTCATAAGCCTTTTTAAACCTTAAATACACTACAAGTTAAACAATTAGGATCCTACATCTGTACTGTACATGTACATGCACACATTCACCCAATTTGCAATGGTCCTCTTCTACACAGCTGAATGCAGTGTTTAACATGTTTACCACAACCTTTGCTAACACACGGTAGAATTACAGATAATCACATTGAACTTTTATTTCGTCTCTCCCTGCTACCTCATGTTGAACGTCACATTAAAACCTGCGCTCTTCTGGCAACCTCCCTCCATGGCTTGTGAATGAACCAGAACACAACAGAGGTTGTATAGTGAATCATTCTGATGGAGAGATGGTGAAGGTTGGAAAATGGGCTTCAGCAACGAGAACCCTTCTCTAATAGCACTGCTGAGTCTTTTTGCGTTGTATATCTTAAAGGGAAAACAAATGGAATAACACTAAGGCCTTAGCAGTGTCCACTTACCCACACTACTCTCCACTGTCCTATCAGTGATACCACAGTGATTGATGAGGAGGACAGGGCTGAGGAAGAGCTTGTATAATGGTAATGACAAGTGGAGACAGAATCTACAAGATTAGAGCTCTACATTTTTTGTATTGTGAGTGACCACCCTAATGTTTCTTGCCACAGCTTGGTCGTTGGTTCTGATTGGTTCCAGGTGGTTCCAGCCCAGCAAGACTAAGCTGCGCATGCAGCATCAGGCATATATGTCTTGCTGAGATAGGTGTGGTTAGTCTATTGACTCTCCATGCCCTCCCTGAAGAAAATATGAAGTGAAGGAGGGATGAAACTGACATAGCACAGCTGAAATCCCTGAGGAGAAGAGAGGAGAGAGAGATGAAAAGGAAGACAGAGGTGGAACAGAAGGAGTCGAACGATGGATGAGAAGAAGGGAAGTAAAACAGGAATAGGCAGATAGATGAAGAAAAGTGTGAAACGGTAGAGAGGGTTCAAATCAAATGTATTCATAAAGCCCTTCTTACATCACCTGATATCTCAAAGTGCTGTACAGAAACCCAGCCTAAAACCCCAAACAGCAAGCAATGCAGGTGTAGAAGCACGGTGGCTAGGAAAAACTCCCTAGAAAGGCCAAAACATAGGAAGAAACCTAGAGAGAAACCAGGCTATGTGGGGTGGCCAGTCCTCTTCTGGCTGTGCTGGGTGGAGATTGTAACAGAACATGGCCAAGATGTTCAAATGTTCATAAATGACCAGCAGGGTCAAATAATAATAATCACAAGGGTAAGTCACTTAGGAGTAATTGTCAGTTGGCTTTTTGATCATTAAAAGTATCTCTACCACTCCTGCCGTCTCTAGAGAGTTGAAAACAGCAGGTCTGGGACAGGTAAGTCCAGGTCCTGAACAGAAACTGGAGCAGCAGCATGGCCAGGTGGACTGGGGACAGCAAGGAGTCATCATGCCAAGTAGTCCTGAGGCATGGTCCTAGGGCTCAGGTCCTCCAAGAGAGAGAAAGAAAGAGAGAAAGAGAGAATTAGAGAGAGCATACTTAAATTCACACAGGACACCGGATAAGACAGGAGAAGTACTCCAGATATAACAGACTGAGCCTAGCCCATCGACACAAACTACTGCAGCATAAATACTGGAGGCTGAGACAGGATGGGTCAGTAGACACTGTGGCCCCATCCAATGATACGCACTGACAGGGCCAAACAGGAAGGATATAACCCCACCCACTTTGCCAAAGCACAGCCCCCACACCACTAGAGGGATCACTAGAGGGATCTTCAACCACCATTTTACCATCCTGAGACAAGGCCGAGTATAGCCCACAAAGATCTCCGCCACGGCACAACCCGAGGGGGGGCGCCAACCCAGGGGTGTATGTTATGCATTATCGGTCGGTCTGTCGGTCTCTCTCTCTCTCTCTCTCTCTCTCTCTCTCTCTCTCTCTCTCTCTCTCTCTCTCTCTCTCCTCCGTCCGTCGCTCTGGGAGCTTCCAACGACCTGTGGAATACACAGCCACAGTCTGGGCCATATGATATGAGCACTATGAACTTTTGATATTCAATTAAGCTTTCTGAGTCCTGCTTTGTGCTGTTATGTAACATTCAGGAGCACATCAGCGCAGTCCCACATAGATTTTATGTGTGTGTGTCCTGTCTTAGTTGTGAAGGTTACATGATTAGGGGTGGTCTTGGGGTGGGTCGGGTTGAGTGTTTGGGGTGGGTGAGCACGGGGGGGGGTAACTGAAGGGGTTAAGCTGGCGACTGGCACTGTGACAAAAGTTAATGATTGGAAAGTAGAGGTGGAGGCGAGGCGGCAGAGTGAGGGAGCAGACAGGGCCGAACAGAGGGAGGGAGCGAGTGAGAGAAGGAGCTGACAGAGAGAAAGAGGGGAAAGAGCATGATGCTTAAATCCAGTCGGCTGCTCCCCTGGGAATGTAATATATATGTGTGCACGAGTTCAGCTCAGGGAGAGAGAACATTTCTTAGCTGCAAAGAAATGATTGTTTCTACTCTCTCCCCTATTTAAATCCCACTCATACTGGCCCCAGTACCCTAGCTCTGAGTCAACTGTGTGCACACAGAGATAGAGAGGAAGGGAGAGAAAGAAAAAGGGGAGGGAGGAGGGAAAAAGAGAGAAAGAAAGAGAGGGAGAGAGTAAAGAGGGAGGGAAGAGAAAGTGAGAGAGTTACTGTAGAATGAGAGAGGGGAGTGAACAAGTGATAGAGTTAAAGGGGAAGGAAGAGTGAGGAAGATAAACGAGAGGGAGAGAAGAAGAGTAGTGGAGAGGGAGAAGAGAAAATAGTTGAAAGAGGGATCATGGAGGAGTCAGCAATGAGGTAGGTCTGTCTTTATTCTGCTCTAAATCCTTTGTGACGTTTGGTCTGCAACTGTAGCTATGACAGCGGAGACCATGTGGACTCCATGAGAGAGGGGTGTGTATGCATGCATCTAAGGTTCTAGTAAACAGAGGTATATCTTTATTAAACCATTGAAATAATACAAAAAAGGATAACCGTTTTCTGTCGTCTGTATTCTTTTTTCTGTGATTGTGCATGTTTACATTCATGCATGGTCATACGTATGTTTGAAGCCGTGTGTGTGTGTGTGTGTGTGTGTGTGTGTGTGTGTGTGTGTGTGTGTGTGTGTGTGTGTGTGTGTGTGTGTGTGTGTGTGTGTGTGTGTGTGTGTGTGTGTGTGTGTGTGTGTGTGTGCGCGCGCGCATGTGTGTAAGGTTGTATATGAGTACATATGAATGCACATATAATCTAAGTTCACCTACTGCAGAAAGCAAGCTCTCTCTTCTAAATGTATCTATCACAGCTGGAATCACTGATGAAACCCTATTCCATATATAGTGCACTACGTTTGACCAGGCCCCCTAAGGAATGAAGGGAATAGGGTGGCATATGTTGGCCATAGCGTGGTTATAGCAGGCTCTCCTTTACCAAACTACCTGTTGAGACCTCTATTTCACTGAGCTGCAGTGTCATAGGTTGGTTTAAGTCAGGGGTAAGTACTATTTGAGAAGGTCCGAACAAACAGCGACCTCGCAACCCATGCCTTAGGATAACTTAGTCACCAGTAACTTAGTGACCTGATGAGAGGCCTGGGGTGACTGTTAACTGTTTAATACACACTGTCTGTGTGGGCATGGATTGAACTGGAGGTTTGGAGATGGGTTAGATGAGTGATAGGAGTTTTGGTGTTTGGATGTGTGTAAAAGATGTTTGTCCTTGACAGAGTCAGACCCTGTGGATGGTGAAAGTGTTTGAGGGGAGTAGATGAGAAGATTGGGTGAGGGCTCTAGGGGAGGGTTGAGACAGGACTGGGTTTTCAGAGATGAGGGAGGGAGGGAGGGAGGGAGAGAGGGAGAGAGGGAGAGAGGGAGAGAGAGAGAGAGGGGGAGAGAGGGAGAGAGAGGGAGAGAGAGAGAGAGAGAGAGAGAGAGAGAGAGAGAGAGAGTCATTTACCATACACTGACTAACAAAGGGCCCATCCATGCCTGTTCCCTTTAAAGTGGGGACAAGCATGACAATGGTATAGTACAACACATCAATGGGCTGTGAAGATTGATAAACATAGAAATGGACCAGACAGCTTCCTTTCGTCTCCTTTATGGGGCAGTGCTCTGCCTGGGACTGTCTGAATGATTTGTTGACACGTTAGTGAGTTAGTTAAAAAAAAAAGAGAGAGAGAGGAGATAGAGTCAGGGAAAAAGAGAAAGGTGAGAGAAAATTGGGAAAATGTGAAAACTCTAGACAAACATGAAGAGTTATCTACAGTGAGGGAAAAAAGTTTTTGATCCCCTGTTGATTTTATACGTTTGCCCACTGACAAAGAATCATTTTAATGGAAGGTTTATTTGAACAGTCAGAGACAGAATAACAACCAAAAAATCCAGGAAAACGCATGTCAAAAATGTTATATAAATTGATTTGCATTTTAATGTGGGAAATAAGTATTTGACCCCTCTGCAAAACATGACTTAGTACTTGGTGGCAAAACCCACTTGGTTGGCAATCAGAGGTCAGATGTTTCTTGTAGTTGGCCACCTGGTTTGCACACATCTCAGGAGGGATTTTGTCCCTCTCCTCTTTGCAGATCTTCTCCAAGTCATTAACCTCTCTGGGATATGTAGGATGCTAGCGTCCCACCTGGCCAAAAGCCAGGGAAAATGCAGAGTGCCAAATTCAATTAAATGACTATAAAAATCTAACTTTCATTAAATCACACATGCAAGATAGCAAGTTAAAGTTACACTTGTGAATCCAGCCAACATGTCAGATTTCAAAAAGGCTTTTCGGCGAAAGCAAACAATGCTATCATCTGAGGATAGCACCTCCGTAAACAAAGAGAAAAACATATTTCAACCCTGCAGGTGCGACACAAAACGCAGAAATAAAAATATAATTAATCCCTTACCTTTGACAAGCTTATTTTGTTGGCACTCCAATATGTCCCATTAATATCACAAATGGTCCTTTTGTACGATTAATTCCGTCGATACAGTGGGGCAAAAAAAGTATTTAGTCAGCCACCAATTGTGCAAGTTCTCCCACTTAAAAAGATGAGAGAGGCCTGTAATTTTCATCATAGGTACACTTCAAATATGACAGACAAAATGAAAAAAAAAATCCAGAAAATCACATTGTAGGATTTTTAATGAATTTATTTGCAAATTATGGTGGAAAATAAGTATTTGGTCAATAACAAAAGTTTATCTCAATACTTTGTTATATACCCTTTGTTGGCAATGACAGAGGTCATACGTTTTCTGTAAGTCTTCACAAGGTGAGATCTTGCATGGAACCCCAGGCCGAGGGAGATTGACAGTTCTTTTGTGTTTCTTCCATTTGCGAATAATCGCACCAACTGTTGTCACCTTCTCACCAAGCTGCTTGGCGATGGTCTTGTAGCCCATTCCAGCCTTGTGTAGGTCTACAATCTTGTCCCTGACACCCGTGGAGAGCTCTTTGGTGTTGGCCACAGATTGCTTCTGTGGGCAGGTGTCTTTTATGCAGGTAACAAGCTGAAATTAGGAGCACTCCCTTTACGAGTGTGCCCCTAATCTCCATTCGTTACCTGTATAAAAGACACCTGGGAGCCAGAAATCTTTTTGATTGAGAGGGGGTCAAATACTTATTTCCCTCATTAAAATGCAAATCAAGTTAGACATTTTTTGACATGCGTTTTTCTGGATTTTTTTGTTGTTATTCTGTCTCTCACTATTCAAATAAACCTACTTTTAAAATTATAGACTGATAATTTCTTTGTCAGTGGGCAAACATACAAAATCAGTAGGGGATCAAATACTTTTCTCCCTCACTGTATCCAAAATGGAGATGTGTGGATAAACCACTTCTCCAATCTTTTTGGCTCTATAACAAAGAACAAATGGCAAAAATATGCATATGCATAATCAAATACAAATCTTAGAATCAATTATTAAAGACTACCAGAATTACATTGAATGAACTACAGAACAAAACACAAACCCTCCAATCCAAAAAGGCCTGTGGGGTTGATGGTATCCTAAATGAAATGATAATACATACAGAAAACAAATTCCAATTGGCTATACTTAAATTCGTTAATAACATCATCCTTAGCTCTGGCATCTTCCCCAATATTTGGAACCAAGGACTGATCACCCCAATCGACCAAAGTGGAGACAGATTTGACCCCAATAACTACCATGGGATATGCATCAACAGCAACCTTGGGAAAATCCTTTGCATTATCATTAACAGCAGACTTGTGAAAACAATGTACTGAGCAAATGTCAAATGGACTTTTTACCAAATTACCATACGACAAACTATGTAACATATGGCAAACACACATTTCTTTCCACAGAGGTGGGGTGAGACAAGGATGCAGCTTCAGCCCCAACGTCTTCAGCATATATAACAACAAATTGGCAAGGGATCTAGAACAGTCTGCAGCACCCGGCCTCACCTTACTAGAATCTGAAGTCAAATGTCTATTGTTTGTTGATGATCTGGGTCTTCTTTCCCCAACCAAGGAGGGCCTACAGCAGCATCTACGTAGATCTTCTGCACAGATTCTGTCAGACCTGGGGCCTGACAGTAAATCTCAGTAAGACAAAAATAATGGTGTTACAAAAAAGATCAATTTGCCAAGACCACAAATACAAATTCCATTAGACACCGTTGCCCTAGAGCACACAAAAAAACGATACACACTGTAGCAGGCTCAAGGGTGTAGGGTTTCCACATCTCCAAGTTCAATAACAAAACATGCACCAGTAGCACAACTAGAATGCAAACGGGGAGTTTATTAACCTCTTGAAACTCCCCATCCCGGATCCGGGATTGTGACTAAGCCTCAGGCTCATTAGCATAACGCAACGTTAACGATTTCTGAAAATCGCAAATAAAATTAAAATAATGCGTTTGCTCTCAAGCTTAGCCTTTTCTTAACAACACTGTCATCTCAGATTTTCAAAATATGCTTTTGAACCAAAGAAATTGACTAATATGTGTAAGAGTATGCAAAGCTAGCATAGCATTTTGTGTAGCATGTAGCACGCAACATTTTCACAAAAGCCAGATAACCAAATAAATAAAATCATTTACCTTTGAAGAGCTTCTGATGTTTTCAATGAGGAGACTCCCAGCCACATACCAAATGCGCAGTGTTTCCTGAAAGCGTCTGTGTGTAGGAGAAATCGTTCCGTTTTCTACATTGCGCCTGGCTACCGAAACGAACCGAAAATGCAGTCACCTACAACGTGAAACTTTTTCCGGATTAACTACATAATATCGACCGAAACATGGCAAACGTTGTTTGGAATCAATCCTCAAGGTGTTTTTTCACATATCTCTTCATTGACATGCAGTACTGGCAGGTGACTTTTGCGCACCAATTTCGGCGCAGGAAGCAGACTCTTATTCAATCTCTTGCGTTCACAGCCATATAAGGAGATCATGAAAGAAGAGCCTCAAAAATCCTTGTCATTTCCTGGATGCCAAGTCATCTTGGTTTTGCCTGAAGCTCACGTTAAAGGGCACGCACAGAGAAGATATTTGTATTTCTGGACACGTCAGAGTGTTTTCTTTCGAACAGTAGCAATTATATGCATAGTCGAGCATCTTTTTGTGACAAAATATCTTGTTTAAAACGGGAACGTTTTTCTTCCAAAAATGAAATAGCGCCACCATAAGTGTAAGAGGTTAAGGATTTTGGTACACTGTGGAAGTAGGGGGAATTCACCAATTACTTCACAAGCCATTCTCGTTGTCTGTTCCATTCTCCAGGGGTAATCCTAAAACGTGGGTCCTCAGCCAATCCGGTTCGGTACACAAGGTAGGTAATCCGACAGTCCAGGTCACAACGGGTAATCTCACAGATATTGTTCTCTCTTCTCCCACTCTTCATAACGCACGTTGTTCTCTCCATTCTCTAACCCTTTATGCAGGCTGCTTCCTCTTTTATCCCTAATTACTCCCTGGCTTAATGACCCACAGCCTCGCCTCTTTGGGGCAGAAAGTCCATATAAGGCTCAAGGGTGGAACCAGTGGACTGCAAGATATCTCCCCTCAATAACCACTCCCTTCACCTCTCCCTGCCATCTGCCCCCCTGGAGTTCTGGGGCTGGGGTGACTCCTGGAGGTCTGGGGGATAGGGGGACTCCTGGAGGTTTGGGGCTGAGGTGACTCCTGGAGGTCTGGGGGGTAGGGTGACTCCTGGAGGTCTGGGTGTAGGGTGATTCCAGGAGGTCTGGGGGTGACTCCTGGAGGTCTGGGGCTGGGGTGACTCCTGGAAGTCTGGGGGGGGGTGACTCCTGGAGGTCTAGGGTAGGGTGACTCCTGGAGGTCTGGGGGATAGGGTGACTCCTGGAGGTTTGGGGCTGAGGTGACTCCTGGAGGTCTGTGGGGTAGGGTGACTCCTGGAGGTCTGGGGGGGTAGGGTGACTCCTGGAGGTCTGGGTGGTAGGCTGACTCCTGGAGGTCTGGGTGTAGGGTAATTCCTGGAGGTCTGGGGGTGACTCCTGGAGGTCTGGGAGTGACTCCTGGAGGTCTGGGAAGTAGGGTGACTCCTGGAGGTCTGGGGCTGGGGTGACTCCTGGAGGTCTGGGGGGGGATGACTCCTGGAGGTCTAGGGTAGGGTGACTCCTGGAGGTCTGGGGGGGGGGGGAATGACTCCTGGACATCTAGGGTACTGTGACTCCTGGAGGTCTAGGGCTGAGGCTAGGAGAGGGCTTGTTGTGCACTGAGCAGCTCAAGCTGATTTCACAGTGGGACTGTGGGAGGTCAAACAAGGAGCCAGAATTTTGCTTTGAGTTGCTGATACCACAATATTTAGGTTACTATATGATTAGAAAGGTACACTACGTATCTGTGTCATTAACACATTGGTTACTAATTTGTGTACTATCAGAAGATTGGTATGAGCATTTACTTCATTGAACAACAGTGTAAACCCGTGGGTATATTTGATATCTCATTCTGTGACACAAAAACAAACTGATGAAAGTCTGCCTCTGTTGCCGACTGGGGCAAAGTTGTGCTGCCCGCATTTCCTGTTGTACCGTACTGTAAAGTTATGATGGATAGTTTTGCCTGGTAATCAGTGAGCGGCATCTGCTGTGTCTGCCAGGGAAGAGCAGGCCAGGGCACAGCCTTGTCTTCTGAGCCCTGAGGACGACACTCCCCTTGAACGACACATTGGATGACGTTCCCCTGTGAGTAAATGCTCATTCACACACCAGAGCCAGAGGAAAATGACACGCACGCACGCACGCACGCACGCACACACACACACACACACACACACACACACACACACACACACACACACACACACACACACACACACACACACACACACACACACACACACACACACACACACACACACACACACACACACACACACACACACACACACACACACACACAATAGGTCCACATTTGTTTTAGTCTCACCACCTTGACCAAGCCTATTAGTTAGCATGGTTCTGTCACTGCTAGTAACTACTCTTGGCTGGATAGGATGAAATATGATGAAATTGGCTGAACTCCCAAAAGACCCACATAATCCCCCCTTTGTTTAATGTTCACTCGGATGCGTTCGGTCACGAAGTTTACAAAGTCAGACGACGGAGGGGCCAATTTCCTCCTGAGTTCTATGTGAATGTAATCAGGGAAAGATGCTCCGTACTAGTTACCCAGGCATTCAGCACAGGCCAAGAACAGGAACGTCTGACTGAGGTTATTCACCACAGCTTGAGTTCAGCTCTGACTCAAAGCAGCCCTGTTATAGACTCCCATGCAACATCTAAATATCAAAGCCATAAATGGCTCCCTGAATAGTCTTGGTACCAGAGCAGTTTGAGTATACGAGTGTAAAGGGATATGACAAGGAAAAACGGGTGGAACAGTAACATTCACTTGAGAAAGTCCCCATTGTGCTCACTTGACTTTCTCAAGTGAATGTTACTGTTCCACCTGTTGTTCCTTGTCATACCCCTTTACACTCATATATGGGTTTGAAAATGGCAGATCTGCGCACTGATAAGTCCCTAAATGAAAATGCAGGGGATGTGCAGTAACATGCTATACATGATGTCAGAGCTCTGGCCATTCTGAACTTGACCATGACAAAAAGTTTCCCCCATCCCTCCCGCTAATTGGGCAACGTTTGCCATTTTTTGTTGTTGTCTGAGTGAGAGAAATGATGTAAGTTAAGATGCCTCAATGTATTTTGAAAGATCAAACATTGAGGATTAAAATAATACCGTTTTGATGTCATAAAAGCAAGCGAAACACCTGTGAGTCCAAATGTGCACTTCACATTTCCACATCATAAAACTCATGTCAGTGTCAGCGTTTATGATCACTATGTTTGATGTACAGTTACAAGATGACATGGTGTCATATCCTGTGTTGTTCTGAATAGAATGAGTCTGTTTGTCTATTGTGAAGAGCACCTGAAAATATTCATGACACTGTTCTATGCGTACTAAAATGACCTTCTGTTTCCCTTAATTACATTGGGAAAGCCTAAGAATGTAATATCGTATTTTATAACTTAGCTAGTCATATTGGCAATAGAATAAGCTTCCAAATGATGCCCACCTGACCCAGATTGTGATTTATAGTGGACTGTTTTTGGATTGAGTAAACAACAACAGTAATTATATGGTGGCAGGCAGTGTTATGTTCCAACAAAAACAACTACTAGTCTGCTTGCTCTGGTTCCTCAACAGCACAGCTAGGAGAGTTAAAACAAACACCTTATAGTTGACTCTTCTTTGAGTTGTATAAGTGCATTGAAATGACTTAGGAACTGTGCAATTGGAGACACCAGTTAGACCTCTCATTCAAACCCTGTCTTATGTTGCACCTACCCCACATTTTCCAGGAATATTTTTTATCATGTTACTGAATGTATCTAAGGTATTTTCAGTTTTTCATTATCAATAAATTTGGCGAAAAGTACAGTAAATGTAAAATGCACATCAAATAAATAGTGTAATGTTTAGATTCAGTCTTGTGTCTGTGAACTGACAATGTCCTCACCTTTGGTCTAATAATTTCCCACAATCTCCAGACTGTTCCCTTTCAATTTCTACCATGGTTATGCATTTCATATTTATTTGATAAGAAACATCGGTGCGGTTTTTAATCATACTTGCTCCTCCTCCTTTCTGGGTTGTTGCAATAAGTTGAATGTTCCACATGTTATCAGTGTGTTTATTCTCGGTGTATAAGGCGTATGGTTTGTGTTAGCAGTTAGCGTTGAGTGCTAAGAGGGACATTATACACACTAATTAGCCTGCCTGTAGGCGTATCTACCTGTCTTTAACTAAAGGCCACAGCATCTGCCAGCCTCTCCCTTTACTCTACTGCACTTCCCCTTCTCTTTTCCTCCGTTTCCTCCTCTCTTATCTGAGACGGAAAATGGATGCATGCCTCCTAACTGCAGCAGCTGTTTAATCAGAGCCGTGTCTCTCTCTCATCTCCATGTTGACTTGGAGCGATAATTGGAAACGGGAGTGATTGAAGGGAATCGGATGCCCCTGTCAAAGAGAGAGGAGAGAGGGGAGCTAAAGAGGAGGCAGATTATATGTAATGCTCCTTTTCAGCGTTCTGATTTAATGTCATGTGGTGTTTAGAGGATGGAGGTGTCATATGGTTTAGGTTTGACAGAAAACCTTCAACATAGAAGACTTGTTGTTGTCTGTTCTCTTCAGATCAATCCACTATCACTGAGCCAGATTAAGCCTACAAATGAAAAGTGTGTTTAAAGCAACTCTCCTCTGAAAGTAAATGATTTAGTCCAGGAGTAGATTGAATCTGGGTCTGTGAAACCATAGAGTAGACCTTATCCGTTCACACATCGTTTTTGGGCTTCCTATCACTACTTTGGATTATGTCCAGTTAGTTGCCAACACGGTCTCAGCATCATGAGTCCTTTCCCACTTTCTCTGACAGTGCGATATAGCAGGATGAACAGGATGTGTTAGAGGGGTTCTGTTCTGTCATGATGTTTTCCTCTTCCTCAGACTCTCTGTGATCTGATCTTGGGGAGTCTTGTTAGCTCTGTGAGAAGGTTGACAAACTCCAGCTGCGTTGGTTAGGCCAAGGATTGATTTGTCTAACAGAACATTCCCTGGCCTAACCCTTCTCCCTCTCTGGGCTGTCTTAATCCATCTCTGCTTGTCACAGATTAGCTAGCTCACACCCTCCACTGCGTCAAAAGACTCCTTCATCACTTCTAATCTGTCTCTTTGCATCTGGGGTATGCTGTCTTCTGCCCCACTAACTAGCTCACCTTAAGATGTAGAGGAAGATTAACTTTATCATGCTTACCATGTCGCTGTGCCCAAATCAGACAGTTGAGTTGTGTTTGATGATACAGGATCACTGAGCCTCACTGCTAAAGAAGGCAGATAGCCACCTGTTAGCCAAAACAAGCAAGAGTTCCATCAATGACTCTGTCATGGGTGGCTGCACCTCTGTGGACCACCAACATTCTCTACATGCTGTTATTCTTGTTGATTTTACTCCCTGTCTCACTGTTTGTTGTTGCAACTACCTTTTGGACTGGAAAAGAGATACACATTTAATCCCAGTTTCTAGAACACCAAGGTATCATAAATTGCTAGTATCTGAGATGAATAACATTGACATCTCTCTACAGAGAACAATACATCCTATTTTCTCCTCAGCCTGGTTGGTTTGACTCAGAAGTCCCCCAGGTCAATGATTGTGTGTGTGTTTTGTAAAAACATAGTTTCACTTTGACATTATGTGGTATTGTGTGTAGGCCAGCGACAAAAAATCTAAATGTAATCCATTTTAAATGTTAAATCAATCAAATTTATTTAGAAAGACCTTTTTACATCATCATCCGATGTCACAAGGTGCTGTACAGAAACCCAGCCTAAAATCCCAAACAGCAAGCAATGCAGATGGAGAAGCATGGAAAAACTCCCTAGAAAGGAAGGAACCTAAGAAGAAACCTAGACAGGAACCAGGCTCTGATGGGTGACCAGTCCTCTTCTGGCTGTGCTGGGTGGAGATTATAACAGTACATGGCCAAGATGTTCAAATGTTCATAAATGACCAGCATGGTCAAACAATAATAATCACAGTAGTTGAAGAGGGTGCAACAGGTCAGCACCTCAGGAGGAAATGTCAGTTGGCTTTTCATAGCCGATCATTCAGAGACAGCAGGTGCGGTAGAGAGAGAGAGTCGAAAACAGCAGGTCTGGGAAATGTAGCATGTCCAGTGAACATGTCAGGGTTCCATAGCCGCAGGCAGAACAGTTGAAACTGGAGCAGCAGCATGACCAGGACTGGGGACAGCAAGGAGTCATCAGGCCAGGTAGTCCTGAGGCATGGTCCTAGGGCTCAGGTCCTATGAGAGAAGAGAAAGAGAGAGAGAATTAGAGGGAGCATACTTCAATTCACACAGGACACTGGATAAGACAGGGGAAATACTCCAGATATAACAGACTGACCCTAGCCCCCAGACACATAAACTACTGCAGCATAAATACTGGAGGCTGAGACAGGAGGTGTCGGGAGACACTGTGGTCCCGTCTGAATTATGTCTGTAACACAGCAAAATACGGAGAAAGTCAAGGAGTGTAAATACATTCGGAAGGCACTGTACATTTGGATTGCAACACGGAGGAATATCTTGAATTATTGTCTATTTACAGAATATGGGATTCAGTATACTTTAATGGACCTGTGTTGACTCTGACATGGTTCTGTACTGTACTGTATGCCTGTGTTGACTCTGACATGACTCTGTACTGTACTCTATGCCTGTGTTGACTCTGACATGCTTCTGTACTGCCTGTGTTGACTCTGACATGGTTCTGTACTGTACTGTTGCCTGTTGACTCTGACATACTCTGTACTGTACTCTATGCCTGTGTTGACTCTGACATGACATGTACTGTACTGTATGCCTGTGTTGACTCTGACATGACTCTGTACTGTGTTGACTCTGACATGGTTCTGTACTGTACTGTATGCCTGTGTGACTCTGACATGGTTCTGTACTGTACTGTATGCCTGTGTTGACTCTGACATGACTCTGTACTGTACTGACTCTATGCTTCTGTACTGTGTTGACTCTGACTGTATGTACTGTATCTGTGTTGTGACATTCTTCTGTACTGTACTGCCTGTGTTGACTCTGACATGGTTCTGTACTGTACTGTATGCCTGTGTTGCCTGTGTTGACTCTGACATGTACTGTATCTGTGTTACTGACATACTCTGTACTGTACCTGTGTGTTGACTCTGACTGTATGCCTGTGTTGACTCTGACATTCTGTACTGTACTGTTATGCCTGTGTTGACTCTGACATAGTCTCTGTACTGTACTGACATGGTTCTGTACTGTACTGACTCTGACATGCTCTGTATGCCTGTGTTGACTCTGACATGTTCTGTACTGTGCTCTATGCCTGTGTTGACTCTGACACATGTACTGTATGCCTGTGTTGACTCTGACACTCTGTACTGTACTGTATGCCTGTGTTGACTCTGACATGGTTCTGTACTGTACTGTATGCCTGTGTTGACTCTGACATGCCTGTGTTGACTCTGACATGGTTCTGTACTGTACTGTATGCCTGTGTTGACTCTGACATGGTTCTGTACTGTACTCTATGCCTGTGTTGACTCTGACATGGTTCTGTGTTGACTCTGACATGGTTCTGTACTGTACTGTATGCCTGTGTTGACTCTGACATGTTCTGTACTGTACTGTATGCCTGTGTTGACTCTGACATGGTTCTGGTGCCTGTGTTGACTCTGACATGCTTCTCTGTATGCCTGTGTTGACTCTGTATGGTTCTGTACTGTACTGTATGCCTGTGTTGACTCTGACATGTGTTGACTCTGTATGCTTCTGTACTGTATGCCTGTGTTGATGCTTCTGACATGACTCTGTTCTGTACTGTGCTCTATGCCTGTGTTGACTCTGACATGGTTCTGTACTGTGCTCTATGCCTGTGTTGACTCTGACATGGTTCTGTACTGTATGCCTCTATGCCTGTGTTGACTCTGACATGGTTCTGTACTGTACTGTATGCCTGTGTTGACTCTGACATGGTTCTGTACTGTACTCTATACCTGTATGCCTGACTCTGACATGACTCTGTACTGTTGACTCTGACATGGTTCTGTACTGTACTGTATGCCTGTGTTGACTCTGACATGGTTCTGTACTGTACTGTATGCCTGTGTTGACTCTGACATGTCTGTACTGTCTGTACATGACTCTGTTCTGTACTGTGCTGTATGCCTGTGTTGACTCTGACATGCTTCTGTATGGTTCTGTACTGTGCTCTATGCCTGTGTTGACTCTGATGGTTCTGTACTGGTATCTGTGTTGACTCTGTGCTCTGTATGCCTGTGTTGACTCTGACATGCTTCTGTACATGTTCTGTACTCTGTATGCCTGTGTTGACTCTGACATGGTTCTGTACTGTGTATGCCTGTGTTGACTCTGACATGGTTCTGTACTGTACTCTATGCCTGTGTTGACTCTGACATGGTTCTGTACTCTGTACTGTGACATGACTTCTGTATGCCTGTGTTGACTCTGACATGGTTCTGTACTGTGCTGTATGCCTGTGTTGACTCTGACATGGTTCTGTACTGTACTGTGTTGACTCTATGCTTCTGCCTGTATGCCTGTGTTGACTCTGACATGCTTCTGTACTGTGCTCTATACCTGTGTTGACTCTGACATGGTTCTGCACTGAACTGTATGCCTGTGTTGACTCTGACATGGTTCTGTACTGTACTGTATGCCTGTGTTGACTCTGACATGGTTCTGTACTGTACTGTATGCCTGTGTTGACTCTGACATGGTTCTGTACTGTGCTCTATGCCTGTGTTGACTCTGACATGGTTCTGTACTGTGCTCTATGCCTGTGTTGACTCTGACATAGTTCTGTACTGTACTGTATGCCTGTGTTGACTCTGACATGACTCTGTACTGTACTGTATGCCTGTGTTGACTCTGATGGTTCTGACATGCTTCTGTACTGTGTACTGTGCTCTATGCCTGTGTTGACTCTGACATGGTTCTGTATGCCTGTGTTGACTCTGACATGGTTCTGTACTGTACTGTATGCCTGTGTTGACTCTGACATGCTTCTGTACTGTACTGTGTTGACTCTGACATGGTTCTGTACTGTGCTCTATGCCTGTGTTGACTCTGACATGGTTCTGTACTGTATCTGTACTCTGACATGGTTCTGTGCTCTATGCCTGTGTTGACTCTGACATGCTTCTGTACTGTACTGTATATGCCTGTGTTGACTCTGACATGGTTCTGTACTGTACTGTACTGTATGCCTGTGTTGACTCTGACATGACTCTGTACTGTACTGCCTGTGTTATGCTGTTCTGTACTGTATGCCTGTGTTGACTGTGTTCTGACCTGTGTTGACTCTGACTTCTGTACTGTACTGTATGCCTGTGTTGATGGTTCTGTCTGACATGACTCTGTACTGTACTGTATGCCTGTGTTGACTCTGACATGGTTCTGTACTGTACTGTATGCCTGTGTTACTCTGACATACTGTACTGTATGCCTGTGTTGACTCTGACATGGTTCTGTACTGTGCTTCTATACTGTATGCCTGTGTTGACTCTGACATGTTCTGTACTTCTGTATGCCTGTGACATGGTTCTGTATACCTGTGTTGACTCTGACATGGTTCTGTACTGTACTGTATGCCTGTGTTGACTCTGACATGGTTCTGTACTGTACTGTATGCCTGTGTTGACTGACATGTTGACTCTGACATGGGTTCTGTACTGTGCTCTATGCCTGTGTGACTTGACTCTGACATGACTCTGTACTGTACTGTCTATGCCTGTGTTGACTCTGACATGCTCTGTACTGTACTCTATGCCTGTGTTGACTCTCTGACATGTACTGTATCTGACTCTGACATGGTTCTGTACTCTATGCCTGTGTTGACTCTGACATGCTCTGTACTGTACTCTATGCCTGTGTTGACTCTGACATGACTCTGTACTGTACTCTATGCCTGTGTTGACTCTGACATGGTTCTGTACTGTACTGTATCTCTGACATGGTTCTGTACTGTACTGTATGCCTGTGTTGACTCTCATGTGTTCTGTCTGTCTCTCTGTGTTGTACAGTTCTGTACTGTACTGTATCTCTCTCTCTGTCTCTGTATCTGTGTTGACTCTGACTGGTTCTCTGTGCTCTATGCCTGTGTTGACTCTCATGGTTCTGTCTGTGCTCTATGCCTGTGTTCTCTCTGACTCTCTCTTTCTGTATGCCTGTGTTGACTCCATTTGTGATCCACCTGATATTTACTAAAATGTGACAGACCCAGAAACAGACTAGTTCACTTCTAGCCATAATAAAGTCCTTATAATACGGGACTTGGACTAGATTATATGTTTGAGTAATTCATATGGTCATATGACTCTCAGCATTACAGCAATCCCATTAAAGAAGCCTGCAATCACCATTACAGTATTATAGGCTTGGGGTTGACCTTGTATACCCAGAGCGGTAATGTCCGACCCTGCTACCCTCAGCTTACTAAAGTATCATACTGTACATATGGGACACAGCTAGAACATTATGGAGGCCAAGTGTCATTTACTATAATGCTACAATATGAAAACAAACACATCATCATGTCATGTACCTGATGTAAAGGCTGTGTTTATTATTCCATGTGTGGCCACTGGCCAGACAAACAGACTACAAACAAAACCAACAATATCTTCTGGATTTTTGGTACATTTTGTTTTTCACACATCCCATCTGCCCCCCTCTGACCTGTACCTGTATGCCTTTCTCTCTGAGTAGAGTGACACATGTTTGCTATTAGACATTTTATTTCTCGGACACTAGAACTCATTCCAAAACTCAGAGGCTCTGTCATCAGCGTGTGCAAGGCAGAAACCATGATATAACAATGCACAAACCTGGCCTTCACAGACACATCTCATTCCTTCTACTCCTCCTCCTCCAAAGAAAAAAAGTATACAAATAATAAAAGTGAGAGAGAGACGAGAGAGACGACAGAGAGAGACACGAGAGAGAGACGAGAGAGAGACGAGAGAGACGAGAGAGAGACGAGAGAGAGATGAGAGAGACGAGAGAGCGAGAGAGACTAGAGAGACGAGGGAGAGAGGAGAGAGAGATAGAGACGAGAGAGACTGACAGAGAGACTAGAGAGACTGAGAGAGACGAGGGAGAGAGAGACGAGAGAGAGAGAGAGACATGAGAGAGAGAGAGAGAGAGAGTGCTCTATGCTGTGTTGAGAGAGGACTCTGACATGTTTCTACTGTATGCCTGTATGACTGTGAGAGGAGAGATGCCTGTGTTGACTCTGAGAGAGAGATGCCTGTGGGAGAGAGGGAGAGCTGTATGCCTGTGTTGAGACGAGACTCTGGAGAGAGACTGACTGAGAGAGAGAGACTAGGGAGAGATAGAGACTGTACTGTACTGTATGCCTGTGTTGAGAGAGAGACTAGAGAGAGACTGACAGAGAGAGACTGTGTTGACTCTGACAGAGAGAGAGAGAGAGACAGAGACTCTGACATGAGAGAGAGCGAGAGAGAGATGAGAGACGAGAGAGAGACGAGAGAGCGAGAGAGACTATGCCTGGGAGAGATAGAGACTGTACTGAGAGACTAGAGAGAGAGAGAGAGACTGTGTTGACTCTGAGAGTACTGTAGAGACAGAGAGACTGAGAGAGAGAGAGAGATGCCTGTGTTGAGAGAGACGAGAGAGAGAGAGAGAGAGAGACTAGAGAGACTAGAGAGACGAGAGAGACGAGGGAGAGAGACGAGAGAGAGAGAGAGAGAGACGAGAGAGACGAGAGAGAGACTAGAGAGACGAGAGAGAGACTAGAGAGACGAGAGAGCAAGATGAGAGAGAGAGCAAGAGAGAGACGAGAGAGCGAGATGAGAGAGCAAGAGAGAGACGAGAGAGAGAGACTAGAGAGAGAGACGAGAGCGAGATGAGAGAGCGAGATAAGAGAGACGAGAGAGAGAGAGAGATGAGAGAGAGAGATGAGAGAGAAGAGAGAGCGAGATGAGAGAGAGCAAGGGAGAGACGAGAGAGAGACTAGAGAGAGAGATGAGAGAGAGACTAGAGAGACGAGAGAGACGAGAGAGCGAGATGAGAGAGAGAGCAAGAGAGAGACGAGAGAGAGACTAGAGAGATAGAGACGAGAGAGCGAGTTGAGAGATAGAGACGAGAGACTAGAGACGAGAGAGCGAGATGAGAGAGAGCAAGAGAGAGACTAGAGAGAGAGACGAGAGAGAGCAAGAGAGAGACGAGAGGGAGCAAGACGAGAGAGAGAGACGAGCGAGAGAGAGACGAGAGAGCGAGATGAGGGAGAACGAGAGAAGGGAGATAGAGGGAGAGTGATATGGAGAGACGAGACTGAGGGAGAGGTGAGAGAAAAGGAAAGAGTTAGAAAGAGGAGAGAAAGAGTGATGAGAGAAAGAGAGAGAGACAAAAGAGAGACGAGAGAGAGAGAGACAGACAGAAAGTTATAGGGAGAGGGGAGACAGAGAGAGAGAGAGAGAGAGAGAAGTCATGCAGAAGAACAGCTCCTGACTTGTTATAACTTTTTGGTTGTTAAGAGCGAGATTGACACAATTAAATTAGCAAAAAATGTATAGGTAATCAAATTGTACAACTGAAAATCAACACAGAAGGAAAATATTGACAGAGAGTGAGTTAAAAGACCAATTTTCATCGTGCTAGCTAGCCAAATTCAAATCTGTCAGCTTGCCTACCGTCAAGCGCCAACTGTTTACTGGTGGTAACCATAGCAACATGGCCACTGAGGCAGCGCTAGCAGCGACAGAGAATGAGAGACTTTCCCTCACTTTTTTTTGAACACCCAGCAGAAATCAAATCAGAGAAAGGAAGAATCAATATTAAACACATAATTCTGTGGGAGAACCCAGAAACTTTGTTTGCTGAATGCTCGTAAAACAGCACTGTTAGAAACCTGTTATTTTACACAGACCACACTACTGCCTGGCATACAGCTGTAACCAGGCATTTCAACTACAAAGAAAGGCATCTGCAAGAGAAGGCAAATTCACATTTTTGAGGACAGCGAGAATGACCAGGAAAACAGGTTTCTGATGGTAAACATTTATCAGAACGGCACTGTCATGGTCCAGGGCAGTGAGGCTGCACTCAGCTCTGTTGTGCAGGACTTCCCCACCTCAGGCACCCCTACAGTAGGACTATCCTCTGCTCTCCCCTCACCTCAGGCACCCCTACAGTAGGACTATCCTCTCACCTCACCTCAGGCACCCCTACAGTAGGGCTATTCTCTCCCCTCACCTCAGGCACCCCTACAGTAGGGCTATCCTCTCCCCTCACCTCAGGAACCCCTACAGTAGGGCTATCCTCTCCCCTCACCTCAGGCACCCCTACAGTAGGGCTATCCTCTCCCCTCACCTCAGGCACCCCTACAGTAGGGCTATCCTCTCCCCTCACCTCAGGAACCCCTACAGTAGGACTATCCTCTCCCCTCACCTCAGGCACCCCTACAGTAGGGCTATCCTCTCCCCTCACCTCAGGAACCCCTACAGTAGGACTATCCTCTCCCCTCACCTCAGGCACCCCTACAGTAGGGCTATCCTCTCCCCTCATCTCAGGCACCCCTACAGTAGGACTATCCTCTCCCCTCACCTCAGGCACCCCTACAGTAGGGCTATCCTCTCCCCTCACCTCAGGCACCCCTACAGTAGGGCTATCCTCTCCCCTCATCTCAGGCACCCCTACAGTAGGACTATCCTCTCCCCTCACCTCAGGAACCCCTACAGTAGGGTTATCCTCTCCCCTCACCCCAGGCACCCCTACAGTAGGACTATCCTCTCCCCTCACCTCAGGCACCCCTACAGTAGGGCTTTCCTCTCCCCTCACCTCAGGCACCCCTACAGTAGGACTATCCTCTCCCCTCACCTCAGGCACCCCTACAGTAGGGCTATCCTCTCCCCTCACCTCAGGCACCCCTACAGTAGGGCTATCCTCTCCCCTCACCTCAGGCACCCTTACAGTAGGACTATCCTCTCCCCTCACCTCAGGCACCCCTACATTAGGACTATCCTCTCCCCTCACCTCAGGCACCCCTACAGTAGGGCTATCCTCTCCCCTCACCTCAGGAACCCCTACAGTAGGGCTATCCTTTCCCCTCACCTCAGGCACCCCTACAGTAGGGCTATCCTTTCCCCTCACCTCAGGCACCCCTACAGTAGGGCTATCCTCTCCCCTCACCTCAGGCACCCCAACAGTAGGACTATCCTCTCCCCTCACCTCAGGCACCCCTACAGCAGGGCTATCCTCTCCCCTCACCTCAGGCACCCCTACAGTAGGACTATCCTCTCCCCTCATCTCAGGCACCCCTACAGTAGGACTATCCTCTCCCCTCACCTCAGGCACCCCAACAGTAGGACTATCCTCTCCCCTCACCTCAGGCACCCCTACAGCAGGGCTATCCTCTCCCCTCACCTCAGGCACCCTACAGTAGGGCTATCCTCTCCCCTCACCTCAGGCACCCCTACAGTAGGGCTATCCTCTCCCCTCACCTCAGGCACCCCAACAGTAGGACTATCCTCTCCCCTCACCTCAGGCACCCCTACAGTAGGACTATCCTCTCCCCTCACCTCAGGCACCCCAACAGTAGGACTATCCTCTCCCCTCACCTCAGGCACCCCTACAGCAGGGCTATCCTCCCCCTGCCTGCCTACAACCACCAAAGCCAGGACCACACTACTATTAGCCTGCTGAGAGACAGGCTGGCTCTGTTAGAAGTATGGGTTACTGAGCTGATGGAGCAGCCCCCCAGCTACACCACCACCAGCCCAGACACAGAGCTTCTATAAGTTCAGATCAACCAGTGCAGGACCCAGCTGAAGAACTCTGTCCAGGAGCTGATAGAGAGTCACCACAGCGCTTGAGTAGGTATAGGCCACCATGAGGAGAGAGATGGTGCAGGTAAAGGAGGAGATGGCAAATGAGTTGTCTGTCATCAAGAGGGTGCTACAGCACAGATATCAGACTGTAGAGACTCCCAAGGAGAAGCTGCAGCCCCTCACCACCCCTAACACCCCCCCTGACCCACCTTTACCCACAACCCCCTCATACCGACAACCCTTTACCCACACCCCCATTCAACAAGGAGGCTCACATGGGGACACCTACTACAGAGAGTAGCTCTCTGGCCCGCCCTGACACACCCCCACACACCCCTCCATGTACACAGGCCCTGTGTACTCCAGCCCCAGACCGTAAACACACTAATTTGGTAAATCCCACTGAGGTGGCCATCCTCATTGACTCAAATGGGAAATTCATCCAAGAAGATAAACTGTTCCCCCACAACAAGGTGTCCAAAATATGGTGCCCAAAAACACAGGATGCACTCCACATCCTGTCTCAGCCTGACTTTGGCACACCAGGCCACATTATTATTCACACCGGCACCAACAACATAAGAGAGGAGCAGGAGAGAGTTGGCAGCCTGGTCAACAGAGTAGCAGAGAGGGCCTCTGAGCGGTTCCTCAACTCCCACATCACCATCTCCACTCTGCTGCCCCGCAAAGACTTGCATCCCCGTACCATTCAGAAAGTCAACGCTGACATCACCAGAGGGTGTGGCCTAGTTGTTTCCATGTCTGTACTTTTGAGGAACAACATAATTTGGCTGTGTTCAGACAGAGGTGTTAGTGGCCTGACAGTGAATGAGCTGAGAGAGAAGGGGTCAATGTCTGTAATCATATAGTCTACTGTACTGTGGCCAAGAGGTGAGCAGTAGGTGAATCTCCCCAAAGAGTCTCCCCGTAACTTACCATTGACAAAGTACAGACCCAGCCTTCTACAGAGCTTCAACAGATACCTTCCGTTTTTGTTGACGGTGCTGTCACTGTTGTTTCTATGGGGAGATGATGACAGTTAGAAACAGTATGGCCTGTAATAAAGCTGTTCCCTCATGTGCTCGTTAGATCAGGTAGGGGTCCTGTGTGGGCATTTGTGTCCCCACAGATGAGCACATTTCCCTGGGCCTGGAAATGGCACGTCTCTTCCTCAAGAGATCTCCTCTGAGTAATATGGGGATTCTGAGAAGGGGGATATATATTACGCAAAGGAACACATCTTTTTCTGTCAGTACAAGCTATTTTTTTCAGTTTTAACCAAATGTGATATTTGCCAATTTTGAGGGGATCAATTAGATGTTGTAGTTCAGGTTTGTACCAAATGATCAGTCCTCCAGAGTCTCTGCCTCTATTGACAGAGCTGTGTTTCTGTGACGGCGCAATTACCTCTCTGTAGCCTGTGGGGCAGTGAGTGACAATGCCAGCCTTACACCATGTCTCCTGCAGAATGATGACGTCGCATCTTTAAGATTTAACTCTCTCAGGCTTCCTGTTCATAACACCACCCTACAGTCAACCAAGCCCTACTATAAACTACACTGCTCCTACAGGCTTCCTGTTCATAACACCACCCTACAGTCTACCAAGCCCTACTATAAACTACACTGCTCCTACAGGCTTCCTGTTCATAACACCACCCTACAGTCTACCAAGCCCTACTATAAACTACACTGCTCCTACAGGCTTCCTGTTCATAACACCACCCTACAGTCTACCAAGCCCTACTATAAACTACACTGCTCCTACAGGCTTCCTGTTCATAACACCACCCTACAGTCTACCAAGCCCTACTATAAACTACACTGCTCCTACAGGCTTCCTGCTCATAACACCACCCTACAGTCTACCAAGCCCTACTATAAACTACACTGCTCCTACAGGCTTCCTGTTCATAACACCACCCTACAGTCTACCAAGCCCTACTATAAACTACACTGCTCCTACAGGCTTCCTGTTCATAACACCACCCTACAGTCTACCAAGCCCTACTATAAACTACACTGCTCCTACAGGCTTCCTGTTCATAACACCACCCTACAGTCTACCAAGCCCTACTATAAACTACACTGCTCCTACAGGCTTCCTGTTCATAACACCACCCTACAGTCTACCAAGCCCTACTATAAACTACACTGCTCCTACAGGCTTCCTGTTCATAACACCACCCTACAGTCTACCAAGCCCTACTATAAACTACACTGCTCCTACGGGCTTCCTGTTCATAACACCACCCTACAGTCTACCAAGCCCTACTATAAACTACACTGCTCCTACGGGCTTCCTGTTCATAACACCACCCTACAGTCTACCAAGCCCTACTATAAACTACACTGCTCCTACGGGCTTCCTGTTCATAACACCACCCTACAGTCAACCAAGCCCTACTATAAACTACACTGCTCCTACAGGCTTCCTGTTCATAACACCACCCTACAGTCTACCAAGCCCTACTATAAACTACACTGCTCCTACAGGCTTCCTGTTCATATCACCACCCTACAGTCTACCAAGCCCTACTATAAACTACACTGCTCCTACAGGCTTCCTGTTCATAACACCACCCTACAGTCTACCAAGCCCTACTATAAACTACACTGCTCCTACAGGCTTCCTGTTCATAACACCACCCTACAGTCTACCAAGCCCTACTATAAACTACACTGCTCCTACAGGCTTCCTGTTCATAACACCACCCTACAGTCTACCAAGCCCTACTATAAACTACACTGCTCCTACAGGCTTCCTGTTCATAACACCACCCTACAGTCTACCAAGCCCTACTATAAACTACACTGCTCCTACAGGCTTCCTGTTCATAACACCACCCTACAGTCTACCAAGCCCTACTATAAACTACACTGCTCCTACAGGCTTCCTGTTCATATCACCACCCTACAGTCCACCAAGCCCTACTATAAACTACACTGCTCCTACAGGCTTCCTGTTCATATCACCACCCTACAGTCTACCAAGCCCTACTATAAACTACACTGCTCCTACAGGCTTCCTGTTCATAACACCATATAAACTACACTGCTCCTCAGGCTTCCTGTTCATAACACCACCCTACAGTCTACCAAGCCCTACTATAAACTACACTGCTCCTACAGGCTTCCTGTTCATAACACCACCCTACAGTCTACCAAGCCCTACTATAAACTACACTGCTCCTACAGGCTTCCTGTTCATATCACCACCCTACAGTCTACCAAGCCCTACTATAAACTACACTGCTCCTACAGGCTTCCTGTTCATATCACCACCCTACAGTCTACCAAGCCCTACTATAAACTACACTGCTCCTACAGGCTTCCTGTTCATAACACCACCCTACAGTCTACCAAGCCCTACTATAAACTACACTGCTCCTACAGGCTTCCTGTTCATATCACCACCCTACAGTCTACCAAGCCCTACTATAAACTACACTGCTCCTACGGGCTTCCTGTTCATAACACCACCCTACAGTCTACCAAGCCCTACTATAAACTACACTGCTCCTACAGGCTTCCTGTTCATAACACCACCCTACAGTCTACCAAGCCCTACTATAAACTACACTGCTCCTACAGGCTTCCTGTTCATAACACCACCCTACAGTCTACCAAGCCCTACTATAAACTACACTGCTCCTACAGGCTTCCTGTTCATATCACCACCCTACAGTCTACCAAGCCCTACTATAAACTACACTGCTCCTACAGGCTTCCTGTTCATAACACCACCCTACAGTCTACCAAGCCCTACTATAAACTACACTGCTCCTACGGGCTTCCTGTTCATATCACCACCCTACAGTCCACCAAGCCCTACTATAAACTACACTGCTCCTACAGGCTTCCTGTTCATAACACCACCCTACAGTCTACCAAGCCCTACTATAAACTACACTGCTCCTACAGGCTTCCTGTTCATAACACCACCCTGCTTCACAGAGAATATTATAATTTAGATTTATTGATCATCTGTCCATGTGTATGAATGTGGCATGAAACATATTCTAATTGATTCTATTTCTATGGCGACTACAGTCCATAACGGTGTATTTTACAACGTTATTATCTCATTTGATAACTTCAGATTACAATAAACAATCCCACACAAAGACATGGGGGAAAAAGAGGGTTAAATACACAACAAATGACACAGGGAATTGAAACCAGGTGTGAGGAAAAAACAAGACAAAAAGAAAACACATGGAAATTAAAGTGGATCGATGATGGCTCGAAGACCGGCGACGCCGAGCGCCGACATAACAAGGAGAGGACCCGACTTCGGCGAAGACATGACAACATTAATATAGGCAGTATGAATTTAATAATATCTACATGAATAAAGACTGAATGTATATAATAATATATACATTAATAAAGATAAATGTATATATTCTTATTCCATTCCTTTACTTATGTTACGGCTTTCTGTATGCGTGTAGATTACGATCCATGTTTATTTATATACAAAAACATACAAAAACCCATGCCACACCCTGGCCTGACCAAATAAATGAAGACAAACACAAAATACTTCGACCAGGGCGTGACAACTTAGATTTGGGTGTATTAGGTATCTGTTGTGGAATTGTTAGATATTACTTGTTTGCTGCACTGTCAGAACTAGAAGCACAAGCATTTTGCTACACTCCCAATAACATCTGCTAACCATCTGTATGTGACCAATACAATTTGATTTGATTTGAGTTACTGCAAGTCATAAAGAGGAGCCAGAAGACTGAGCCTCTTCTGAGCGCAGAGGACCCCACGGACCAGAAGTGGGCATCTATCAGCTCAGTTCTCTATCAGGCAGAGGACCCCATGGACCAGATCATGAGGGCTATATAAATACATTTGATTTGATATAATTGATGAAGAACAATCTGGTTTCATGCTTGCATCAGGATTAAAGCAGCCGAGCAACCCGGTGGGGACCCAGCTAAATAACTCTTTAGTTGTTATATTTACGCTTCCTGCACACTTAAAAAAAAATAGCTCGATTAGTGTGCGTTTTTTGGGGCGACGTTTGACACTTTGACTAGCTAGAAGCTCATAGCTAAGTTAGCTATGATACAATGTGTAACTTTTTCTTGAATATGTGATTCCTATTTCTTTTTAAATGTATTATGCATTAACTCAAAAAATGTTCTATTTAGTCAAATCGGCTCGTAATATCGTAAATGTAGTGAAACAGTAAGACCGCATGTCACAAGACAGCTGTGTGTTCACACAGTCCAAAGGATGATGAGTTTAGGCCCTGAATGTTCCACATGCTAACTGATAGCGATTTCATGTTGTAAAAAAGAATAGCAGTAAAAAATACAGTAACTACTAACTAATAAGTTGTTAAGAGTGAGATAAACAGGTTAACAGCTAACATTTCTTCTGTTATATAAATATTCCTATTTATTGAACAAGTAAATTCTAGTACAATGTGTGTGTGTGTGTGTGTGTGTGTGTGTGCGTTCGTGTGTGCGTGCGTGCGTGCGTGTGTGTGTGTGTGCGTGCGTGTGCACGTTGAGTGCAGTCTAGTGCAGTTTAGTGCAGATGTATTGGAGGAGCTGTTTAATCTCACTCAAGCCTACAGGGTTCTGCTGTCCTCTGATAATCTCTGCGTAGGTGCGCTGGTCCTGCTGTTGGGCCCTGTGGAGTGGAGGGGGGCCAGGTCTGAGCCGGGGGGCTTCCTCTCTGGTCTGGTAGAGGTGGAGGTCTGGTGTGGGGTAGTAGGCTGGGCCCGGTTCAGTCTGGCTGCGCTGATGGAGGTGGTGATGCTCTGGTGGTGGGTTGGGCCTGTGGGGTGCACTGGGTCTGGTGGGGCGTTGAAGGGGCCTGGGGCTCCTTGGTGGTGCAGTGGTCTGGTAGGGGTCTCTGGGTGGTCCTCTGTCCACTGCGGCATGGGGTGTTTGTCTACCAAGTGCCACGTCCTTTAGAGACTTGGCAGACATCTGTACTGTCTGCTTTCTTAGGTGGGAGTGGTTGTGCAGGTGCTCTGGGGTGATTGTTGGGTGGTGAGCAACGTGGACGTTTGGGAGTAGGCCACAACTTCACATTCACAGCCCAGTAAGCTGTACAACATCAGAAATTCATACAGATGGGCCCAAAACAGCACAGAAGAATACCAGAAAGCAACCTGGAACGAAAATATCCAAACATAACTTTCTGGATACCACATTCACTCACAGTAAAGAAGGCATCAATCAGGCAGTACAAAACATCAACTACAGTGGGGCAAAAAAGTATTTGGTCAGCCACCAATTGTGCAAGTTCTCCCACTTAAAAAGATGAGAGGCCTGTAATTTTCATCATAGGAACACTTCAGCTATGACAGACAAAATGAGAAGAAATAAAATCCAGAAAATCACAATGATTTTTAATGAATTTATTTGCAAATTATGGTGGAAAATAAGTATTTGGTCAATAACAAAAACAAACAATACTTTGTTATATACCCTTTGTTGGCAATGACAGAGGTCAAACGTTTTCTGTAAGTCTTCACAAGGTTTTCACACACTGTTGCTGGTATTTTGGCCCATTCCTCCATGCAGATCTCCTCTAGAGCAGTGATGTTATGGGGCTGTTGCTGGGCAACACGGACTTTCAACTCATTCCAAAGATTTTCTATGGGGTTGAGATCTGGAGACTGGCTAGGCCACTCCAGGACCTTGAAATGCTTCTTACGAAACCACTCCTTCGTTGCCCGGGCGGTGTGTTTTGGATTACATTTACATTACATTTAAGTCATTTGGCAGACGCTCTTATCCAGAGCGACTTACAAATTGGTGAATTCACCTTATGACATCCAGTGGAACAGCCACTTTACAATAGTGCATCTAAATCATTAAAGTGGGGGGGGCCAGAGCAGCGAACAGTTTTGACTGGGCTGAGCGGGAACTGTACTTCCTCAGTGGTAGGGAGGCGAGCAGGCCAGAGGTGGATGAACACAGTGCCCTTGTTTGGGTGTAGGGCCTGATCAGAGCCTGGAGGTACTGCGGTGCCGTTCCCCTCACAGCTCCGTAGGCAAGCACCATGGTCTTGTAGCGGATGCGAGCTTCAACTGGAAGCCAGTGGAGAGAGCGGAGGAGCGGGGTGACGTGAGAGAACTTGGGAAGGTTGAACACCAGACGGGCTGCGGCGTTCTGGATGAGTTGTAGGGGTTTAATGGCACAGGCAGGGAGCCCAGCCAACAGCGAGTTGCAGTAATCCAGACGGGAGATGACAAGTGCCTGGATTAGGACCTGCGCCGCTTCCTGTGTGAGGCAGGGTCGTACTCTGCGGATGTTGTAGAGCATGAACCTACAGGAACGGGCCACCGCCTTGATGTTAGTTGAGAACGACAGGGTGTTGTCCAGGATCACGCCAAGGTTCTTAGCGCTCTGGGAGGAGGACACAATGGAGTTGTCAACTGTGATGGCGAGATCATGGAACGGGCAGTCCTTCCCCGGGAGGAAGAGCAGCTCCGTCTTGCCGAGGTTCAGCTTGAGGTGGTGATCCGTCATCCAAACTGATATGTCTGCCAGACATGCAGAGATGCGATTCGCCACCTGGTCATCAGAAGGGGGAAAGGAGAAGATTAATTGTGTGTCGTCTGCATAGCAATGATAGGAGAGACCATGTGAGGTTATGACAGAGCCAAGTGACTTGGTGTATAGCGAGAATAGGAGAGGGCCTAGAACAGAGCCCTGGGGGACACCAGTGGTGAGAGCGCGTGGTGAGGAGACAGATTTCGCCACACCACCTGGTAGGAGCGACCTGTCAGGTAGGACGCAATCCAAGCGTGGGCCGCGCCGGAGATGCCCAACTCGGAGAGGGTGGAGAGGAGGATCTGATGGTTCACAGTATCGAAGGCAGCCGATAGGTCTAGAAGGATGAGAGCAGAGGAGAGAGAGTTAGCTTTAGCAGTGCGGAGCGCCTCCGTGATACAGAGAAGAGCAGTCTCAGTTGAATGACTAGTCTTGAAACCTGACTGATTTGGATCAAGAAGGTCATTCTGAGAGAGATAGCGGGAGAGCTGGCCAAGGACGGCACGTTCAAGAGTTTTGGAGAGAATAGAAAGAAGGGATACTGGTCTGTAGTTGTTGACATCGGAGGGATCGAGTGTAGGTTTTTTCAGAAGGGGTGCAAATCTCGCTCTCTTGAAGACGGAAGGGACTTAGCCAGCGGTCAGGGATGAGTTGATGAGCGAGGTGAGGTAAGGGAGAAGGTCTCATTGTCATGCTGAAAGACCCTGCCACGTTTCATCTTCAATGCCCTTGCTGATGGAAGGTGGTTTTCACTCAAAATCTCACAATACATGGCCCCATTCATTCTTTCCTTTACACTGATCAGTAGTCCTGGTCCCTTTGCAGAAAAACAGCCCCAAAGCATGATGTTTCCACCCCCATGCTTCACAGCAGGTATGGTGTTCTTTGGATGCAACTCAGCATTCTTTGTCCTCCAAACACAACGAGTTGAGTTTTTACCAACAAGTTATATTTTGGTTTCATCTGACCATATGACATTCTCCCAATCTTCTTCTGGATCATCCAAATGCCTTCTAGCAGACTTCAGACGGGCCTGGACATGTACTGGCTTAAGCAGGGGGACACGTCTGGCACTGCAGGATTTGAGTCCCTGGTGGCGTAGTGTGTTACTGATGGTAAGCCTTGTTACTTTGGTCCCAGCTCTCTGCAGGTCATTCACTAGGTCCCCCCGTGTGGTTCTGAGATTTTTGCTCACCGTTCTTGTGATCATTTGACCCCACGGGGTGAGATCTTGCGTGGAGCCCCAGATCGAGTGAGATTATCAGTGGTCTTGTATGTCTTCCATTTCCTAATAATTGCTCCCACAGTTGATTTCTTCAAAACAAGCTGCTTACCTATTGCAGATTCAGTCTTCCCAGCCCGGGGCAGGTCTTTGTTTCTGGTGTCCTTTGACAGGTTTTTGGTCAAATCAAATCAAATCAAATTTTATTTGTCACATACACATGGCTAGCAGATGTTAATGCGAGTATAGCGAAATGCTTGTGCTTCTAGTTCCGACAATGCAGTAATAACCAACAAGTAATTTAACTAACAATTCCAAAACTAATTTCTTATACACAGTGTAAGGGGATAAAGAATATGTACATAAAGATATGAATGAGTGATGGTGCACAGCAGCATAGGCAAGATACAGTAGATGGTATCGAGTACAGTATATACATATGAGATGAGTATGTAAACAAAGTGGCATAGTTAAAGTGGCTAGTGATACATGTATTACATAAGGATGCAGTAGATGATATAGAGTACAGTATATACGTATACATATGAGATGAATAATGTAGGGTATGTAAACATTATATTAGGTAGCATTGTTTAAAGTGGCTAGTGATATATTTTACATAATTTCCCATCAATTCCCATTATTAAAGTGGCTGGAGTTGAGTCAGTGTGTTGGCAGCAGCCACTCAATGTTAGTGGTTGCTGTTTAACAGTCTGATGGCCTTGAGATAGAAGCTGTTTTTCAGTCTCTCGGTCCCAGCTTTGATGCACCTGTACTGACCTCACCTTCTGGATGATAGCGGGGTGAACAGGCAGTGGCTCGGGTGGGTGTTGTCCTTGATGATCTTTATGGCCTTCCTGTAACATCGGGTGGTGTAGGTGTCCCTACACCCTCTCACAGTCCTGGGCGACTTTAACCTCCCCACGTCTACCTTTGACTCATTCCTCTCTGCCTCCTTCTTTCCACTCCTCTCCTCTTTTGACCTCACCCTCTCACCTTCCCCCTACTCACAAGGCAGGCAATACGCTCGACCTCATCTTTACTAGATGCTGTTCTTCCACTAACCTCACTGCAACTCCCCTCCAAGTCTCCGACCACTACCTTGTATCCTTTTCCCTCTCGCTCTCATCCAACACTTCCCACACTGCCCCTACTCGGATGGTATCGCGCCGTCCCAACCTTCGCTCTCTCTCCCCCGCTACTCTTTCCTCTTCCATCCTTTCATCTCTTCCCTCTGCTCATACCTTCTCCAACCTTTCTCCTGACTCTGCCTCCTCAACCCTCCTCTCTTCCCTTTCTGCATCCTTTGACTCTCTATGTCCCCTATCCTCCAGGCCGGCTCGGTCCTCCCCCTCCCGCTCCGTGGCTCGATGACTCATTGCGAGCTCACAGAACAGAGCTCCGGGCAGCCGAGCGGAAATGGAGGAAAACCCGCCTCCCTGCGGACCTGGCATCCTTTCACTCCCTCCTCTCTACATTTTCCTCCTCTGTCTCTGCTGCTAAAGCCACTTTCTACCACTCTAAATTCCAAGCATCTGCCTCTAACCCTAGGAAGCTCTTTGCCACCTTCTCCTCCCTTCTGAATCCTCCTCCCCCTCCCCCCCTCCTCCCTCTCTGCAGATGACTTCGTCAACCATTTTGAAAAGAAGGTCGACGACATCCGATCCTCGTTTGCTAAGTCAAACGACACCGCTGGTTCTGCTCACACTGCCCCACCCTGTGCTCTGACCTCTTTCTCCCCTCTCTCTCCAGATGAAATCTCGCTTCTTGTGACGGCCGGCCGCCCAACAACCTGCCCGCTCGACCCTATCCCCTCCTCTCTCCTCCAGACCATTTCCGGGGACCTTCTCCCTTACCTCACCTCGCTCATCAACTCATCCCTGACCGCTGGCTACGTCCCTTCCGTCTTCAAGAGAGCGAGAGTTGCACCCCTTCTGAAGAAACCTACACTCGATCCCTCCGATGTCAACAACTACAGACCAGTATCCCTTCTTTCTTTTCTCTCCAAAACTCTTGAACGTGCCGTCCTTGGCCAGCTCTCCCTCTATCTCTCTCAGAATGACCTTCTTGATCCAAATCAGTCAGGTTTCAAGACTAGTCATTCAACTGAGACTGCTCTTCTCTGCATCACGGAGGCGCTCCGCACTGCTAAAGCTAACTCTCTCTCCTCTGCTCTCATCCTTCTAGACCTATCGGCTGCCTTCGATACTGTGAACCATCAGATCCTCCTCTCCACCCTCTCCGAGTTGGGCATCTCCGGCGCGGCCCACGCTTGGATTGCGTCCTACCTGACAGGTCGCTCCTACCAGGTGGCGTGGCGAGAATCTGTCTCCTCGCCACGCGCTCTCACCACTGGTGTCCCCCAGGGCTCTGTTCTAGGCCCTCTCCTATTCTCGCTATACACCAAGTCACTTGGCTCTGTCATAACCTCACATGGTCTCTCCTATCATTGCTATGCAGACGACACACAATTAATCTTCTCCTTTCCCCCTTCTGATGACCAGGTTCGCATCTCTGCATGTCTGGCAGACATATCAGTGTGGATGACGGATCACCACCTCAAGCTGAACCTCGGCAAGACGGAGCTGCTCTTCCTCCCGGGGAAGGACTGCCCGTTCCATGATCTCGCCATCACGGTTGACAACTCCATTGTGTCCTCCTCCCAGAGCGCTAAGAACCTTGGCGTGATCCTGGACAACACCCTGTCGTTCTCAACCAACATCATGGCGGTGGCCCGTTCCTGTAGGTTCATGCTCTACAACATCCGCAGAGTACGACCCTGCCTCACCCAGGAAGCGGCGCAGGTCCTAATCCAGGCACTTGTCATCTCCCGTCTGGATTACTGCAACTCGCTGTTGGCTGGGCTCCTGCCTGTGCCATTAAACCCCTACAACTCATCCAGAACGCCGCAGCCCGTCTGGTGTTCAACCTTCCCAAGTTCTCTCACGTCACCCCGCTCCTCCGCTCTCTCCACTGGCTTCCAGTTGAAGCTCGCATCCGCTACAAGACCATGGTGCTTGCCTACGGAGCTGTGAGGGGAACGGCACCGCAGTACCTCCAGGCTCTGATCAGGCCCTACACCCAAGCAAGGGCACTGCGTTCATCCTCCTCTGGCCTGCTCGCCTCCCTACCATTGAGGAAGTACAGTTCCCGCTCAGCCCAGTCAAAACTGTTCGCTGCTCTGGCCCCCCAATGGTGGAACAAACTCCCTCACGACGCCAGGACAGCGGAGTCAATCACCACCTTCCGGAGACACCTGAAACCCCACCTCTTCAAGGAATACCTAGGATAGGATAAGTAATCCTTCTCACCCCCCCCTTAATGATTTAGATGCACTATTGTAAAGTGGCTGTTCCACTGGATGTCAGAAGGTGAATTCACCAATTTGTAAGTCGCTCTGGATAAGAGCGTCTGCTAAATGACTTAAATGTAAATGTAAATGTGTCCTGGAGGGCAGGTAGTTTGCCCCCGATGATGCGTTGTGCAGACCTCACTACCCTCTGGAGAGCCTTACGGTTGAGGGCGGAGCAGTTGCCGTACCAGGCGGTGATACAGCCCGCCAGGATGCTCTTGATTGTGCCTCTGTAGAAGTTTGTGAGTGCTTTTGGTGACAAGCCGAATTTCTTCAGCCTCCTGAGGTTGAAGAGGCGCTGCTGCGCCTTCTTCACGATGCTGTCTGTGTGAGTGGACCAATTCAGTTTGTCTGTGATGTGTATGCCGAGGAACTTAAAACTTACTACCCTCTCCACTACTGTTCCATCGATATGGATAGGGGGTGTTCCCTCTGCTGTTTCCTGATGTCCACAATCATCTCCTTAGTTTTGTTGACGTTGAGTGTGAGGTTATTGTCCTGACACCACACTCCGAGGGCCCTCACCTCCTCCCTGTAGGCCGTCTCGTCGATAGTTGGTAATCAAGCCTACCACTGTTGGGTCGTCCGCAAACTTGATGATTGATTTGGAGGCGTGCGTGGCCGCGCAGTCGTGGGTGAAGAGGGAGTACAGGAGAGGGCTCAGAACGCACCCTTGTGGGGCCCCAGTGTTGAGGATCAGCGGGGTGGAGATGTTGTTGCCTACCCTCACCACCTGGGGGCGGCCCGTCAGGAAGTCCAGTACCCAGTTGCACAGGGCGGGGTCGAGACCCAGGGTCTCGAGCTTGATGACGAGCTTGGAGGGTACTATGGTGTTAAATGCCGAGCTGTAGTCGATGAACAGCATTCTCACATAGGTATTCCTCTTGTCCAGATGGGTTAGGGCAGTGTGCAGTGTGGTTGAGATTGCGTCGTCTGTGGACCTATTTGGGCGGTAAGCAAATTGGAGTGGGTCTAGGGTGTCAGGTAGGGTGGAGGTGATATGGTCCTTGACTAGTCTCTCAAAGCACTTCATGATGACGGAAGTGAGTGCTACGGGGCGGTAGTCGTTTAGCTCAGTTACCTTAGCTTTCTTGGGAACAGGAACAATGGTGGCCCTCTTGAAGCATGTGGGAACAGCAGACTGGTATAGGGATTGATGGAATATGTCCGTAAACACACCAGCCAGCTGGTCTGCGCATGCTCTGAGGGCGCGGCTGGGGATGCCGTCTGGGCCTGCAGCCTTGCGAGGGTTAACACGTTTAAATGGTTTACTCACCTCGGCTGCAGTGAAGAAGAGACCGCATGTTTTCGTTGCAGGCCGTGTCACTGTATTGTCCTCAAAGCGGGCAAAAAAGTTATTTAGTCTGCCTGGGAGCAAGACATCCTGGTCCGTGACTGGGCTGGTTTTCTTCTTGTAGTCCGTGATTGACTCTAGACCCTGCCACGTACCTCTTGTGTCTGAGCCGTTGAATTGAGATTCTACTTAGTCTCTGTACTGACGCTGGTCTTGGTCTTGGCCATAGTGGAGTTTGGAGTGTGACTGTTTGAGGTTGTGGACAGGTGTCTTTTATACTGATAACAAGTTCAAACAGGTGCCATTAATACAGGTAACAAGTGGAGGACAGAGGAGCCTCTTAAAGAAGAAGTTACAGGTCTGTGAGAGCCAGAAATCTTGCTTGTTTGTAGGTGACCAAATACTTATTTTCCACCATAATTTGCTAATAAATTCATTAGAAATCCTACAATGTGATTTTCTGGAATTTTGTCTCTAATTTTGTGTGCCATAGTTGAAGTGTACCTGATGATGAAAATTACAGGCCTCTCTCATCTTTTTAAGTGGGAGAACTTGCACAATTGGTGGCTGACTAAATACTTTTTTGCCCCATTTTATATATTCAGGCAAACGGCAAAAGAAGCACAATTGAAATTGATTTAAACAAAACAATAAAGACCACAGATGACAACTGGTTTGATGCCGATTGTAAAATTATAAGGAATACATTTCGAACACCATCCAATCAAAAGCACAGAGACCCAAATAATGGTGAATTATGCCTTCATTACTGTGAGACTTTAAAACTCTATAAACGTACACTCAGAACCAAAAAAGCACAGTTCAACAGCCTGCAGCTGACACTAATTGAGGAGTCCATAAACACACACAACTTCTGGCAAAATTGGAAAAATGAAAAAAATCTAAACAATAGGAATTAGCAATACAAGATGGTGACATATGGACAACCCAAACACTCGACAACACCGTTCAAATTGACACAAACACAGATCAATGCCAAATTCATGAGAAGCTGAATGGATTAGAAAATGCTATAAAGGACAATCAAAATCCACTGGACTTCCCAATTACTGACCAGGAGCTCGATAAGAAACTTCAGGCTCTCAAATTAAAAAGGCATGCGGACCTGATGGCATCCTAATTGAAATGCTCAAACTCACTAGTGCAAAATTTCAATTGGCTATATTAAAACTGTTTAATTTGATCCTGAGTATAGGTTATTTCCCTGACATCTGGAATCAAGGACTCATAACTCCAATCTTTAAGAACGGAGACAAATTTGACCCTAACAATTCCAGAGGCATTTGTGTGAACAGTAACCTGGGGAAGGTTTTCTGTAGTATCATAAATGTAAGAGTTCTAAACGTCCTTAATAAGCACAATGTCTTGAGTAAAAGCCAAATTGGATTTATACCAAAACATTGCACAACTGATCATATTTACACTCGACACACCCTGATAGATAAACATGTCCACCAAAATAATACCAAAATATACACTTGCTTTATCGACTTCCAAAAAGCAATTGATTCTATTTGGCATACTGGACTGTTCAACAAAGTTATTGAAAGTGGTGTAGGGGGTAAAACATATGAAATAATTAAATCAACGTATACTGGCAATACGTGCAGCATTAAAATTGGTAAGAAAATAACATAATTCTTTAACCTGGGGCGGGGCCTTCGCCAGGGTTGCAATCTGAGCCCTGTACTCTTCAATATTTACATTAACGAATTGGCCACTATTCTAGAAAAATCCTCAGCCCCTGGTGTTAGACTCCACAATTCAGAAGTTAAATGTCTACTCTTCGCAGATGACCTATACCTGCTGTCACCCACAGCACATGGACTACAGCAGAACCTGGACCTGCTAGAGCAGCACTGCCAGACCTGGGCCCTGGCAGTAAACCCCAAAAATACTAAAATAATGATTTTCAGGGAATTAGACTAAAGTTCTCAATTGGTAAAAAAAATATATAGAATACTGTACACACTACAATTACCTAGGTTTAAAAATAAGCTGAACTGGACACCTTAATGAGGCAGTGGATGAGCTGAGAGGGAAAGCACACAGGGCATTCTATGCCATTAAAAAGCTAATTCAAATTGAAATACCTATTAAAATTTGGCTCAAACTAATTGAATATGTCATTGAACCAATGGCACTTTATGGCAGCGAGGTGTGGGGTCCACTTGCAAAACAAGATTTCATCTAATGGGACAAACACCCCATTGAAACCCTGCATGCAGAGTTCTGTAAGATTCTCCTACTACAAACAATGCATGCAGGGCAGAATTTGGCCAATATCCACTAATAATAAAAACTCAAAAAAGAGCAATTAAGTTTTGGAAACATCTAAAATACAGTGACCCCCCTCTCATATCATTACCAAGCCCTGCAATACCAAGAGCTGAGCAAAGAAAAGAGTCCCTTCATCCAGCCCCTGGGGCTGAGTTCACAAACCTGTTCTACTAACTCACTGAAGCCTCAGGACCAGAACATCCCAATCAATCACGATAAACCAAATTACAACACAGTCAAAACTAACTAGCTTATTGGGAAACACAAACACAAGCACAAAGCAAAATGCCGTGCTATCTGGCCCTAAATCGACAGTACACCGTGGCTAAATATTTGACCATGGTTACTGATCAAAACCTTAGAAAAACCTTGACAAAGTACAGGCTCAGTGAGCACAGCCTTGCCATTGAGAAGGGTAGACACAGGAAAACCTGGTTCCCTGTAGAGGAAAGACTGTGCAACCACTGCACAACAGCAGAACCTGACACTGAGCTGCATTTCTTGACAAAATATCAAAAATATAAAACAATTAGAGTGTCATTTTCCCAAATTTGAAACCCTTATTCAAGTGTCTGAGCCTCCATCCATTCATTGGGGGTATAATGTCATGTCCTCTGGGCACACGGTGATGACCCATACAGAAAATGCTTCATTCCAGACCTGCGCTGAGCCTCCATCCATTCACTGGGGGTATAATGTCATGTCCTCTGGGCACACGGTGATGACCCGTACAGAAAATGCTACATTCCAGACCTGCACTGAGCCTCCTTCCATTCACTGGGGGTATAATGTCATGTCCTCTGGGCACACGGTGATGACCTGTACAGAAAATGCTTCCTTCCAGATCTGAAGGATGGTGTTTTATAATGCAGTTACGCAAACCTGCTGCGACCTGTTTACTGATCTTAGGGACCCATTCAAAGCCTGTGATTGGTTGACTCTCTGTGGATTGTGGCTGGTGCAAGAGGATGTACACAACTAGGAGAGCAATAAATACCTGGTCATAATGTTTTTTTAAAGTATTTTTCAAGAGGAGCAGTTTTCTGGGGCATTGCACCAGTCAGCATATTATAATCTACAAAAGTTTGATTCTCAAGCCAAGCCATACTGGTGCCTGTTATCTGGTTTTCTGGTAATACTGACATGTTTTTGGTTAGAAACTTTTATGATGTGTTTGTGAGTGTATTTTAGTATTTCTGTGTAATGGTCAGTGCCGTGTTGTGCTTTAAATAACTGTACTGTGGTGCGTTGTGTTGTGTTAATTGTGGGGGTTGTTGCTTGAAAGGTCCAGTCGGGCTAAGTCAGCAGTTTGTCTGCCCAGGCTGCATTGATCTGTTTGGGGGAAGACTGGTCCCAGAGAGAGCCTCAGCCTCCAGATCAATATCCTCAACGGCCTATTATAATAAATTAGACATGGATATACCCAATACACAATTCACCCAAACCCAACTTCCTATCTCTCTCCCTCTCTCTCTCTCTCATGCTCCAAAGGGTTCTCCTATAGGGACAGCTGAATAACCCTTATTGGTTCTAGATAGCACCTATTTTTCTGAGTGTATAGTTTCCTTACATCCCCTCAGACAGATTCACCAAAGCTGTAATGTGATCACACCCTGCATGAAGACATGATAACGAACATTCCCAGCCAGCCAGGCACACATTACATTACTATTAATAAATGTGCCTATTTACCAACACACACTAGGTCTGCAGAGACAATATATGGTTTTCATTCAGATAACAATACAGTACAAACACATCTTTTCAGGTTAATATAGCCTCATTCCTACTATAAGGTCATAGAAAATCATTATTCCTTCATATAATACACAGCATTTATCCGTTTTCGGGAGAGAAGGGAAAGCTCCATTTTTTGTGCGGCGCTAAAATGTACAGATTTGTACAGTCATATCCGTGTGGTAATGGAGTTAGTTTTATCTCTGGGTAACGTTCTGTATTTGATCAGTGATAGAAATGCCAGATAAATTGTTGATGCTTATCCCAAAACATTATTTATGAATCTTATGCTAGTTACAATGTTTAGATACTGGTCTGCCAGGTTCTGGGTAATAATATTCATTTTTCCATCACTACCAAATTCCTCCTCCTCTTCCTCCTCCTGTCTTCTTCTCTTCTAGTCCCTGGGTTTCGCTGTGTGATGTGGTGAGGGCCATGACTCAGTGCATGACTCCCATATTAGGAAGACAGAGTAGATTTTACGTCATCACTCTGTGACAGAGCCTTTACTGGAAATCTTTGTTGGGCCTACAGGAGTTTTGTTGTTTATGATTGATCATTTTCCTTCCTGATCATTAGGACCCTTCTGGGTTGTACTCGCTCAGCTTCTGGGCAAAGAGAAAGAGAAGCACCCTGCATAGTAATGTTGTAGGCGTGGGAGGGGAGGTATGTTTGTTAGTCTGGGGGTTTGCTCTGCTCCTCTCTTATTAGAACTCCACAGGCAGGTAGAAAGTCTGGTTAAGGAGTTTGAGGTTTGAGAACCCGACCAGGTCACTGTTCTGAATGCTGTTCTGAACGCTTGCCAGCTAACTGCCTGCCAATAGGTAGGAGGGGTCATAGAAGGGTCAGAGAATGATCCAGTGGTCACATCATGACACTAAGAACTGCCACACACTGGGAGAGCATGTCCAAACTCTCACCTTGGGTTCCCTCTTATAGTGCTAGCCTTCCAAGTGGCCTAACAATGTATTAAATCAGACAGCTACTCTTGACCTTAAATAGGCTTTGATAACATAATACTGCAGCAGCAGTGCAATAACCCTTTGTTAAGTAGCTCTGAACAGGCTTGTAAGTACATGCGTTTATGCTGCACTTGCTACTTCTGTTGTACACGTTATAGTGTTTACTTAGATTAAAATAAGTAGCAGTGGTAAGGACTATGAAACTACCGGTACGTACATACAGGTACCTGGTACAAGATGATGACACCAGTTGTTGCCAACAGTATGTGAGGTAAAACGTTGCCAATGAGGCTTATACAGTAATGGGAGTCTTTCAAAAATATGTTTTGAATAGATTTCACCTGACTACTGCCAGAAACAGAGGCTGATATTCATCAGAAACTGCAAGTGAGAAATAGTGGGGAATTCTACATTCTAAATAAGGGATTTCTAAATTATAAATTCTAACTCTGTACACTCTACACCTAGTGTACAAAACATTAGGAACACCTGCTCTTTCCATGACATAGACTGACCAGGTGGATCCAGGTGAAATCTATGATCCATTATTGATGTCAACTATCAAATCCACTTTGATCAGTGTAGATGAAGGGGAGGAGACAAGTTAAAGAAGGACTGTTAAGCCTTGAGACAATTGAGACATGGATTGTGTCTGTGTGTCATTCAGAGGGTAAATGGACAAGACAAAATATTTAAGTGCCTTTGAACGGGGTATGGTAGTAGGTGCCAGGCGACTGGTTTGAGTGTGTCAAGAACTGCTACGCTGCTGGGTTTTTCATGCTCAACAGTTTCAGCCAGCCGACTTGACACAACTGTGGGAAGCATTGGAGTCAACATGGGTCAGCATCCCTGTGGAATGCTTTCGACACCTTGTAGAGTCCAGGCCCTGACAAATTGAGGCTGTTCTGAGTGCAAAAGAGGGTGAAACTCAATATTAGGAAGGTGTTCCTAATGGTTTGTCCACTCACTGTCTACCAGGAGCAATCTAGCTCCGTCATTCTAATGTGAGCTGTAGTGTAGTTGTAGTTTCTCCACATCTCTCTAGGTTCTATGGAGACTACAAGGCACATAGACCAATCCCCTGCTATTTCTAAAAAGGAGTGATTAAAAAGGCATGGGAACAATCACTTATAGTCCATTAGCTATTCATTAGACTCTGAAAATCTATCAATTCACACTGAGTAAAGACACAGTATACAAGAAAGCCATTTGATGACACTCAAAATAAAGGATTAATGCTGAAATTAATAATTCAGTAAGGACATGCAAGATTCATAGAATATGAGGGGGAAGGCTTTGTCTCCTCACACACAGTGGAAATATTAGATATTTCTGGGTTCCGTCAACATCTCAGCATCAATATTGAGCATTTGAGAATGGAAAAGAGAAAGGGTATTGAAATAGTTTGTTAATTAATGGTTGTGAGTGATAGAGGTTGACAATAGTATGACTGAAGCACAATAACCTACATATTATTGGCTAAATAAGAATAGAGAGGAGATGAACATTGTGTTTTCAGTGAGAAAGCACATCACACACACTGACTCATATTGTACTGTAGGCCTACTGTACACTGTTCTCTCTCTCTCTCCCTATCTCTCTCTCTCTCTCTCTCTCTCTCATCACCCACTCGCTCTGTGTGTTAGTCTCTGAGGGGTAATATAACTCTTCTTCCTCCTACTGCTGCTGTTATCCCACTGACCTTCTGGCTGGCTGCTGTAATCTCACTGACCTTCTGGCTGGCTGCTGTTAACCCACTGACCTTCTGGCTGGCTGCTGTTAACACACTGACCTTCTGGCTGCCTGCTGTTAACACACTGACCCTCTGGCTGGCTGCTGTTAACCCACTGACCCTCTGGCTGGCTGCTGTTAACACACTGACCTTCTGACTGTCTGCTGTTAACACACTGACCTTCCTACTGGCTACTGTTAACACACTGACCATCCTACTGGCTACTGTTAACACACTGACCTTCTGTATGGCTGCTGTTACTCCACTGACCCTCTGGCTGGCTGCTATTAACACACTGACCTTCTGGCTGGCTGCTGTTAACACACTGACCTTCTGGCTGGCTGCTGTTAACACACTGACCTTCTGGCTGGCTGCTGTTAACACACTGACCTTCTGGCTGGCTGCTGTTAACACACTGACGTTCTGGCTGGCTGCTGTTAACACACTGACCTTCTGGCTGGCTGCTGTTAACACACTGACCTTCTGGCTGGCTGATGTTAAAACACTGATGTGCTGGCTGCTGTTAACACACTGACCCTCTGGCTGGCTGCTGTTAACACACTGACCCTCTGGCTGGCTGCTGTTAACACACTGACCCTCTGGCTGGCTGCTGTTAACCCACTGACCTTCTGACTGGCTACTGTTAACCCACTGACCTTCTGACTGGCTGCTGTTAACACACTGACCTTCTGGCTGGCTGCTGTTACTCCACTGACCCTCTGGCTGGCTGCTGTTAACACACTGACCTTTTGTATGGCTGCTGTTAACACACTGACCTTCTGGCTGGCTGCTGTTAACACACTGACCTTCTGGCTGGCTGCTGTCAACCCACTGACCTTCTGGCTGGCTGCTGGTAAGACACTGCCCTTCTGTATGGCTGCTGTTAACCCACTGACCTTCTGGCTGGCTGCTGTTAACCCACTGACCTTCTGTATGGCTGATGTTAAAACACTGACGTGCTGGCTGCTGTTAACACACTGACCCTCTGGCTGGCTGCTGTTAACACACTAACCTTCTGTATGTCTACTGTTAACACACTGACGTTCTGGCTGGCTGCTGTTAACACACTGACCTTCTGGCTGGCTGCTGTTAACACACTGACGTTCTGGCTGGCTGATGTTAAAACACTGACGTGCTGGCTGCTGTTAACACACTGACCCTCTGGCTGGCTGCTGTTAACCCACTGACCTTCTGTATGGCTACTGTTAACACACTGACGTTCTGGCTGGCTGCTGTTAACACACTGACCTTCTGGCTGGCTGCTGTTAACACACTGACGTTCTGGCTGGCTGATGTTAAAACACTGACGTGCTGGCTGCTGTTAACACACTGACCCTCTGGCTGGCTGCTGTTAACACACTGACCTTCTGACTGGCTACTGTTAACACACTGACCTTCTGGCTGGCTGATGTTAAAACACTGACGTGCTGGCTGCTGTTAACACACTGACCCTCTGGCTGGCTGCTGTTAACACACTGACCTTCTGGCTGGCTGCTGTTAACACACTGACCCTCTGGCTGACTGCTGTTAACACACTGACCCTCTGGCTGGCTGCTGTTAACACACTGACCTTCTGGCTGGCTGCTGTTAACACACTGACCTTCTGGCTGGCTGATGTTAACACACTGACCTTCTGGCTGGCTGCTGTTAACACACTGACACTCTGGCTGGCTGCTGTTAACACACTGACCCTCTGGCTGGCTGCTGTTAACACACTGACGTTCTGGCTGGCTGCTGTTAACACACTGACCCTCTGGCTGGCTGCTGTTAACACACTGACCTTCTGACTGGCTGCTGTTAAAACACTGACGTGCTGGCTGGCTGCTGTTAACACACTGACGTTCTGGCTGGCTGCTGTTAACACACTGACCCTCTGGCTGACTGCTGTTAAAACACTGACCTTCTGACTGGCTGCTGTTAAAACACTGACGTGCTGGCTGGCTGCTGTTAACACACTGACGTTCTGGCTGGCTGCTGTTAACACACTGACCCTCTGGCTGGCTGCTGTTATCACACTGACCTTCTGACTGGCTGCTGTTAACACACTGACCCTCTGGCTGGCTGCTGTTAACACACTGACCCTCTGGCTGGCTGCTGTTAACACACTGACCTTCTGACTGGCTGCTGTTAACACACTGACCCTCTGGCTGGCTGCTGTTAACACACTGACCTTCTGACTGGCTACTGTTAACACACTGACCTTCTGGCTGGCTGATGTTAAAACACCGACGTGCTGGCTGCTGTTAACACACTGACCCTCTGGCTGGTTGCTGTTAACACACTGACGTGCTGGCTGCTGTTAACACACTGACCCTCTGGCTGGCCCTCCCATGATAGAAGAACAACTGACACTTACGTTTAAGGAGCGTTCCTTTAGAGTAAAACCATAGAGAGAGAGATACATCATCCCATATATAACACACACACAATCCCTTCAGCCTCCCAGCCTCACTGCTATACCTAGTCCTGATGGTTGGATGCATGGTGTTGGTAACACTAAGGGTTCTGATTTGATTCCCTATGGGCCATATATGTGTCATAATGATTAGTATAAATGGCTTTGTAAAACCGTATTTTCCAGGTGCAAGGAATACTTTTCATCATTACTTCCACTGTGATTTATATGGAAAAATAAATCACATTAAAAGAAGAGTAGACTATGTACCTCAGCCTGGCTTTCTCAAATAAATATCTTGTTTCATCTACTACATCACATGTACACACACACACACACACACACACACACACACACACACACACACACACACACACACACACACACACACACACACACACACACACACACACACACACACACACACACACACACACACACACACACACACACACACACACACACACACACACACACACACACACACACACACAGAGACATTAAGTCCAACCTCAGGTTATTTAAGCAGACTACTACATCAACAACCTGAGTCACTGAGCTATCTGATGATGTTGACTATCTGACATTGACTCTCTGACGTTGACTATCTCAGGTAACTATCTGAGGTTAATTATCTGAGGTTAATTATCTGAGGTTAATTATCTGAGGTTAATTATCTGAGGTTAATTATCTGAGGTTAATTATCTGAGGTTAATTATCTCAGGTTGACTATCTGAGGTTGACTATCTCAGGTTAACTATCTCAGGTTAACTATCTGAGGTTAACTATCTGAGGTTAACTATCTGAGGTTAACTATCTGAGGTTAACTATCTGATGTTAACTATCTGATGTTAACTATCTTATGTTACCTATCTGAGGTTCGCTATCTGAGGTTCGCTATCTGAGGTTCGCTATCTGAGGTTCGCTATCTGAGGTTCGCTATCTGAGGTTCGCTATCTGAGGTTCGCTATCTGAGGTTCGCTATCTGAGGTTCGCTATCTGAGGTTCGCTATCTGAGGTTCGCTATCTGAGGTTCACTATCTGAGGTTCACTATCTGAGGTTAACTATCTGAGGTTAACTATCTGAGGTTAACTATCTGATGTTACCTATCTGATGTTACCTATCTGAGGTTCGCTATCTGAGGTTAACTATCTGATGTTAGCTATCTGAGGTTCGCTATCTGAGGTTCGCTATCTGAGGTTCGCTATCTGAGATTCGCTATCTGAGGTTCGCTATCTGAGGTTCACTATCTGAGGTTCACTATCTGAGGTTCACTATCTGAGGTTCACTATCTGAGGTTCACTATCTGAGGTTCACTATCTGAGGTTAACTTAGGAATCAGTGTCCCTTCCATGGGATGGTTGAGCTAAGGTAGCCTGATGTGATTAGCATGAGGTTGTAAGTAACAAGACATTTTCCCAGGGCATAGACATATCTTATATTGGCAGAAAGCTTACATTCTTGTTAATCTAACTGCACTGTCCAATTTACAGTAGCTGTTACAGTGAAAGAATATCATGCTATTTGTTGAGGAGAGTGCACAATTTTGAACATAAAAAGTTATTAATTAACAAATTAAGGCCATTTGGGCTGTCTTGATATAAAATTATGAACAGAAATGCAATGGTTCATTGGACCAGTCTAAAACTGTGCACGTACACAGATGCCATCTAGTGACCAAAATCTAAATTGCACATGGGCTGGAATAATATATTATGGCCTTTCTCTTGCATTTCAAAGATGATGGAATAAAAAATACAAAAGAACAGTTGTTTTTTTCTTTGTTTTATCTATTACCAGATCTATTCCGTTATATTTCCCTACATTTCTTTCACATTTCCATAAACTCCAAAATGTTTCCTTTCAAATGGTACCAAGAATATGCATATCCTTGCTTCAGGTCCTGAGCTACAGGCAGTTAGATTTGGGTATGTCATTTTCAGAGGAAATTGAAAAAAAGGGGCTAATCCTTAAGAGTAAAATTATCTGAGGTTCACTATCTGAGGTTCAATATCTGAGGTTCACTGTCTGAGGTTCACTGTCTGAGGTTCACTATCTGAGGTTCACTATCTGAGGTTCACTATCTGAGGTTCACTGTCTGAGGTTCACTATCTGAGGTTCACTATCTGAGGTTCACTATCTGAGGTTCACTGTCTGAGGTTCACTATCTGAGGTTCACTATCTGAGGTTCACTGTCTGAGGTTCACTATCTGAGGTTCACTGTTTGAGGTTCACTGTTTGAGGTTCACTGTCTGAGGTTCACTGTCTGAGGTTCACTATCTGAGGTTCTATATCTGAGGTTCACTATCTGAGGTTAACTATCTCTGGTTAAGTGTGTGTGGAGTAATACGGAGTCTTCCTCATAGAAGAACACCTTCAATATATCACATTACAAATGGCCAAGTGTGTAGTACCCTAGAATATAAACTGTTACAAACGGATGCTGGACATGAAAAATAAAAATGTCTTGCAAAGCTAACGGTGACATTGTGACATTTTAATATGGCCACACCAGCCCGGGCCCTTCATTCTGTGTTTTAATGCTGAGCTTGTGAAATATGGATCTAATTATGATGATATGAGTGACTGAGGATCTACGTCTCTCCTCCCTCGCAATGGGAGGGAGGGAAAGAGAGGGGATGGAAGGGATGGACACTGGGGGAGTAGGGGAGGGAACTGGGAAGGAAGAGGATGAAGAACGGAGGGAGCAGGATAGAGAAGAGAGTGAGAAAGGGAGGGAGGGGTACTGATGTGCTGGCTGTTATACCTGAATGGCATACAACATACATCCTGTGTCTATAATCCACCTTCCACTCCTCCTCCACCCAGGCAGGTCCCTGGGAAATGACTCTCCCTGGGAACTGCCTAAAACATGACTCTCCCTGCCAGACCTCAACAGAAGCTGGGGATCATTCAGACCTTAGTCTGGGGCCCGGCAGCATGGCCACATGGGTCTCCGTTATACTGCCTTCTCATAGGGAGAAAGCAAAAGGGAGGGAGAGGGATGCAGAGAGAGAGAAAATGAGAGGGAGAGTAAGAGAGAGAGAGGGAAACAGCTAAATGATCTGAGCCTTGCAGTTCTGTTGGGCAAGGGAGCATGAGAGAGAGAGGAGGGAGTGAGAAGAGTGACAGTGATAGAGAGCAATTGTGTGTGTGAGAGAGAGGAGAGAGGGTGGTTACAGCATGCATTCTCAAGGAGAGAAAGGAGGACAGCAATTACTATATCTAACACCAATCGGCTTCTTCCTGGCACTGGGTTAGCTAGCCAGCTGCTCCCCCTCTCTCTCTCCATCCCCCTCTCTCTATCCCTCTCTCTATATCCCTCTCACTCTGTCTGTCTCATCTGTTATATGATTGATCCGGTGGAGGATGCTGAAGTTCCGTGCGGACCGGAGGGTTAGGTAGGTAGGGGGACAGCGGAGTGACTGAGGCTGGGGGGGAAGTGGTCTCTTCTGGGGCTGCCTGGCAACGTGGTGGTGGGAGAGGGAACCAGAAGCTGGAGGTCAGAGAGTACTGCAATGCAGTGCTGCTGTAGAGAAAGAAAGCACAAAGATCTGGTTTATGGCTTTTATTGGGCAGTTGTGTGAGGCAGGGACTGATACAGTAGATCTGATATGTGTATAGGAATGTGTGTGTTTGTTTGGGCTATGGCTTGATTTTCATGCTAGCGTAAGTAGCCTATCAGGAATGGCTAAACACTGCTAGCATGTGTTCACCCTATAACGTGACTACCTCAGAGGACAGTTAATGGAACTCGTCCATTGTTTTTCTAGTCATGTTGGAGTCCATTTTTTGGTCATATTAAGGACACTGTGATGTTACCGTATGCTGTTAGCCAATTGTTTGTCCATATGTAGAAACAGGCAGTGATGCGGTCTCTCTCTATATAGGTTTGTAGGTTACACATGAACAGGCATGCTCAGTCTCAGGACGCTCTGAGACCAAGTCACACACGTGCGCGTCAGCAGCAGCTTGTCCTGTCCCCTTGCCCAGGCAGGCTGTAGTAGGTTTGTCAGGGGGTTGTTATGGTTAGCTGCACACAGGCAGAAGTGCTCTGGTGTGTGTTCCTTTGACATCAGGAGGTGCATGCCTTCTGTCTGACTGTGCTCTTGGCTGGCTGCCCTTGTCCTCTCTACCTATCATTGTGTGTGTGTGTGTGTGTGTGTGCGTGTGCGTGTGCATGCGTGTATGCATGCGTGTATGCATGCGTGTGTGGAGTATACCATGATTCTCTGCATGGCAGGGTCTGGGCCAGATGCCACTAACATTCTATCATCCAGTAGCGGGCAGAGCCAGATCCAGAGACAGAGGCAGACAGGCTGTGGGGGTGGAAGTGTTCTGCCCTGCTTTACATAGAGCAGTGTTTTTCAAACCTGGTTCTGGACATCCACAGGGTGTGCAGGCTTTTGTTCCAACCCAGCACCAAAACATCTGATTCAGCTAGTCAATGAATTCTCAAGAGTGAGTGGCTGGATGTGTTACATGTATTGATGGGCTGGAACAAATCCCTGCACCCCCTCTGGTCCCAGGAACAGAGCCTAAGTATAGTGTACGGCAAAAGACTACCATATGGAGCCTGTGCTCGTCAAAGGGTCAAGGCCCTGCTCTAGGCCTAGCTAGGTGCAGTCCTGAGGCTGCACTATGGACTATCCTTACAGACTTCCCATGTTCTAATTCTTTGCCTTGGGCCTACAATATGTTTCCTCTTAGGCTGTAAAACTAGTAGGCTGGCTCCCCTAAGGCCTTGGATGAGCAGAGAGAAGCTTTCAGTTTATGGACCATAGCCTATATGTTTAGGTGAGAAGGGTGTGTTCCTATAAACATCTTTCTGACTCCAGGCCTTTCCTCAGGTCCAGTCTAAGCAGCCCATTCATGTGATCTGGCCCTCATGTCTAACAGCTACGTTCAGCCTTCCTTTCAGACCAGCAGCAGGTGTATTCCGCAGGCAGTTTAGGGGGAAAACTCCTGTATGATTTATAAATCCACTTAAGAGATGAAGGGCTCTATTTTGGTTTGGCATTAAGCCAGCGTAATTGTCAAACGCACACTAGTTTGTAATTTTGACCTGTAAAAGCTGGCACACTTCTATTTTCAAACCGTAGCGCCAGGATTGGTAATTTACCCACCTTTATGAGTTTTGCACCGAAGTTGGAGGGGTGGCAACATCTGAGGTATGTCCTTAAGAACGTGTGCCAAAGTGCTAATTTCAGTATGCGCCGGAGGGGACAGTTAACACCAACCGAAAGCTGGTCTAGGCTATTACACTGTTATAACCAGCTCCTCTTATTATTGTGGATGTGTGTAAAACCCCTCCATGTAGACCATATGCCCAGCATGGAACATGAGGTGAAATCATTTGATTTCAGTTTAGTTTGATTAAAAATCAAGCCATAGTAGGCTACCCTTACCGTACTAAACTGGAACATTCTTAACACCCCAGCCATCCTACAATCTAAGCTTGATGCCCTCAATCTCACACTAATTATCAATAAACCTACCAGGTACCTCCCCAAAGCCTTAAACATGGGCACCCTCATAGATATCATCCAAACCAACTTGCCCTCTAAATACACCTCTGCTGTCTTCAACCAAGATCTCAGCGATCACTGCCCCATTGCCTGCATCCATAATGGGTCAGCGGTCAAACGACCTCCACTCATCACTGTCAAACGCTCCCTGAAACACTTCAGCGAGCAGGCCTTTCTAATCGACCTGGCCGGGGTATCCTGGAAGGATATTGATCTCATCCCGTCAGTCGAGGATGCCTGGTTATTTTTTTTAAATGCCTTCCTAACCATCTTAAATAAGCATGCCCCATTCAACAAATGTAGAACCAGGAACAGATATAGCCCTTGGTTCTCCCCAGACCTGACTGCCCTTAACCAACACAAAAACATCCTATGGCATTCTGCATTAGCATAGAACAGCCCCCGTGATATGCAGCTGTTCAGGGAAGCTAGAAACCATTATACACAGGCAGTTAGAAAAGCCAAGGCTAGCTTTTTCAAGCAGAAATTTGCTTCCTGCAATACTAACTCAAAAAGTTCTGGGACACTGTAAAGTCCATGGAGAATGAGAACACCTCCTCCCAGCTGCCCACTGCACTGACGATAGGAAACAATGTCACAACTGATAAATCCACTATAATTGAGAATTTCAATAAGCATTTTTCTACGGCTGGCCATGCTTTCCACCTGGCTACTCCTACCCCAGTCAACAGCACTGCACCCCTCACAGCAACTCGCCCAAGCCTTCCCCATTTCTCCTTATCCCAAATCCAGTCAGCTGATGTTCTGAAAGAGCTGCAAAATCTGGACCACTACAAATCAGCCGGGCTCGACAAAGATTGGAAAGCAGCTGCGGTCATCCCCCTCTTCAAAGGGGGGACACTCTATACCCAAACTGCTACAGACCTATATCTATTCTACCCTGCCTTTCTAAGGTCTTCGAAAGCCAAGTCAACAAACAGATAACCGACCATTTCGAATCTCACCATACCTTCTCTGCTATGCAATCTGGTTTCAGAGCTGGTCATGGGTGCACCTCAGCCACGCTCAAGGTCCTAAACGATTTCTTAACCGCCATCAATAAGAAACATTACTGTGCAGCCGTATTCATTGATCTGGCCAAGGCTTTCGACTCTGTCAATCACCACATCCTCATCGGCAGACTCGACAGCCTTGATTTCTCAAATGATTGCTTCGCCTGGTTCACCAACTACTTATCTGATAGAGTTCAGTGTGTCAAATCAGAGGGTCTACTGTCTGGTCCTCTGGCAGTCTCTATGGGGGTGCCACAGGGTTCAATTATTTGACCGACTCTCTTCTCTGTATACATCAATGATGTCGCTCTTGCTGCTGGTGAGTCTGTGATCCACCTCTACGCAGACGACACCATTCTGTATACTTCTGGCCCTTCTTTGGACTCTCCTTCTGTGGCCTCCAATTACTCTTAAATGCAAATAAAACTAAATGCATGCTCTTCAACCGATCGCTGCCTGCACCTGCCCGCCTGTCCAACATCACTACTCTGGACGGCTCTGCCATAGAATACGTGGACAACTACAAATAACTAGGTGTCTGGTGTCTGTAAACTCTCCTTCCATACCCACATCAAACTTCTCCAATCCAAAGTTAAATCTAGAATATGCTTCCTATTTCGCAACAAAGCATCCTTCACTCATGCTGCCAAACATACCCTTGTAAAACTGACCATCCGACCAATCCTTGACTTCGACGATGTCATTTACAAAATAGCCTCCAACACCCTACTCAACAAATTGGATGCAGTCTATCACAGTGCAATCCGTTTTGTCACCAAAGCCCCATATACTACCCACCATTGCGACCTGTACGCTCTCGTTGGCTGACCCTTGCTTCATACTCGTCGCCAAACCCACTGGCTCCATGTCATTTACAAGACCCTGCTAGGTAACGTCCCCCCTTATCTCAGCTCGCTGGTCACCATAGCATCACCCACCTGTAGCACACGCTCCAGCAGGTATATCTCTCTGGTCACCCCCAAAACCAATTCTTTCTTTGGCCGCCTCTCCTTCCAGTTCTCTGCTGCCAATGACTGGAACGAACTACAAAAATCTCTGAAAATGGAAACACTTATCTCCCTCACTAGCTTTAAGCACCAACTGTCAGAGCAGCTCACATATTACTGCACCTGTACATAGCCCACCTATAATTTAGCCCAAACAACTACCTCTTTCCCTACTGTATTTTATTTATTTTGCTCCTTTGCACCCCATTATTTTTATTTCTACTTTGCACATTCTTCCACTGCAAATCTACCATTCCAGTGTTTTACTTGCTATATTGTATTTACTTTGCCACCATGGTCTTTTTTTTGCCTTTACCTCCCTTATCTCACCTCATTTGCTCATTTGCTCACATCGTATATAGACTTGTTTATACTGTATTATTGACTGTATGTTTGTTTTACTCCATGTGTAACTCTGTGTTGTTGTATGTGTCGAACTGCTTTGCTTTATCTTGGCCAGGTCGCAATTGTAAATGAGAACTTGTTCTCAACTTGCCTACCTGGTTAAATAAAGGTGGAAAAATAAAAATACTGGAGCGGAAGCTGGTTCAACAGCAATGCACCTATACTCGTTGAAGCCAGTTACAACAATGTTGACTGTTTACACTTCAAACACATTAAGCAATGTTGAGCAATGTGGATGTTTTTTTACTGTTGCTATTCCTCGTTGCTGTAGCCTTTACTATTTAATGAAGTGTAATAATAATCCACAATGGACCAGGAGCAGAATACTCCGTGCCCCGAGCCAAATTAGAGATGATAACAATGCCAAGACCGTCTGTCAATAACCTACACAACTTGAGGCAAAGGAATGCAGTATTAAAGGGCCATTCTACCACTTTTGAACCCCATTGACATGCTCATTGACATGCTCTGACATGCCTGTGTCTACATATGTGAAAACCGCACATGTCTATGTTTTGTCAAATCTACCTGATGACATCATCAAAAGTGACAGTTCCTTTTTCTTCTTTCAACCCTACTCTGTGATGTCACAAACAAGCATTTTTCACAGATAATTGAAATGCTCTGTTTTCACATATTTAGACACTGGTTTGGTGCTGGAGATCATTAATATGAGGTTGAAAAGTGGCAGAATTGCCCTTTAAGCCACGGAATGCCGTGACTCGCCAGTGAGTGGCCAAGGCCAGCCCTTTCCTGCCACCGCCAGCTATTGGGCTTGTAATTCTGGGTGTAAAAATAATACAAAATATTCCTGTCACCCCCTGACCTATGCACGACCAGCAGAGCTTAGATGTACCATTGCATTAGGTTTGTTAAAATAGAGCCACAAAAGTGATCCACTGGTATCTTTCACATACAAAAGTGCTGTTCGTTTAGCATAGGGGTCAATCTATGTGTACTGTATTTTTTTTAAATGTTTTATTTATTCGTTATTTTACCAGGTAAGTTGACTGAGAACACGTTTTCATTTGCAGCAACGACCTGGGGAATAGTTACAGGGGAGGGGAGGAGGATGAATGAGCCAATTGTAAACTGGGGATTATTAGGTATGTGTGTGATGGACTGGTGTAATAATGGTTTGATACCATTCCAGTCCAGTCATTACGATAAACCTGTTCTTCAGTATATCTACACCACACCACACTAGACCACACCACACTAGACCACACCACACTAGACCACACCACACTAGACCACACCACACTAGACCACACCACACTAGACCACACCACACTAGACCACACCACACTAGATCACACCACAATAGACCACACCACACTAGACCACACCACACTAGACCACACCACACTAGACCACACCACACTAGACCACACCACACTAGATCACACCACAATAGACCACACCACACTAGACCACACCACACTAGACCACACCAAACTAGACCACACCACACTAGACCACACCACACTAGACCACACCACACTAGATCACACCACACTAGACCACACCACACTAGACCACACCACACAAGACCACACCACACTAGACCACACTAGACCAGACCGCACTAGACCACACCGCACTACACCACACTAGACCACACCACACTAGACCACACCACACTAGACCACACTAGCCTACACCACACTAGACCACACTACACTAGACCACACCACACTAGACCACACCACACTAGACCACACCACACTAGACCACACCACACTAGACCACACCACACTAGACCACACTAGATCACACCACACTAGACCACGCCACACTAGACCACGCCACACTAGACCACACCACACTAGACCACACCACACTAGACCACACCACACTAGACCACACCACACTAGACCACACCACACTAGACCACACCACACTAGACCACACTAGACCACACCACACTAGACCACACCAGACCACACCACACTAGACCACACCACACTAGACCACGGCACACTAAACCACACCACACTAGACCACACCACACTAGACCACACCACACTAGACCACACCACACTAGACCACACCACACTAGACCACACTCGACCACACCACACTAGGCCACACTAGATCACACCACACTAGGCCACACTAGACCACACCACACTAGACCACACAACACTAGACCACACCACACTAGACCACACCACACTAGACCACACTAGCCTACACCACACTAGACCACACCACACTACACCACACTAGACCACACCACACTAGACCACACTAGCCTACACCACACTAGACCACACTACACTAGACCACACCACACTAGACCACACCACACTAGACCACACAAGACCACACCACACTAGACCACACTAGACCACACCCAACTACACTAGACCACACCACACTAGACCACACTAGACCACACCACACCACACTAGACCACACCACACTAGACCACACTAGACCACACCACACCACACCAGACCACACCACATTAGACCACACCACATTAGACCAGACCACACAAGACCACACCACACTAGACCAGACCACACTAGACCACACCACACTAGACCACACCATACCAGACCACACTAGACCACACCACACTAGACCACACCAGACCACACCACACTAGACCACACCACACTAGACCACACCACACTAGACCACACTAGACCACACCACACCACACTAGACCACACCACACTAGACCACACTAGACCACACCACACCACACTAGACCACACCACACTAGACCACACTAGACCAGACCACACTAGACCACACCACACTACACCACACTAGACCACACCACACTAGACCACACTAGCCTACACCACACTAGACCACACTACACTAGACCACACCACACTAGACCACACCACACTAGACCACACCACACTAGACCACACCACACTAGACCACACCACACTAGACCACACCACACTAGACCACACTAGATCACACCACACTAGACCACACCACACTAGACCACGCCACACTAGACCACACCACACTAGACCACACTAGACCACACCACACTAGACCACACCACACTAGACCACACTAGACCACACCACACTAGACCACACTAGACACCACACTAGACCACACCACACTAGACCACGCCACACTAAACCACCACACTAGACCACACCACACTAAGACCACACCACACTAGACCACACTAGACCACACCACACTAGACCACACTAGACCACACCACACTAGGCCACACTAGACCACAGGCCACACTAGACCACACCACACTAGACCACACAACACTAGACCACCACTAGACCACACACACTAGACCACACCACACTAGACCACAATAGCCTACACCACACTAGACCACACCACATTACACCACACTAGACCACACCACACTAGACCACACTAGCCTACACCACACTAGACCACACTACACTAGACCACACCACACTAGACCACACCACACTAGACCACACTACACTAGACCACACTAGATCACACCACACTAGACCACACTAGACCACACTACACTAGACCACACTAGACCACACTACACTAGACCACACTAGACCACACTAGACCACACCACACAACACTCGACCACACAACACTAGACCACACCACACTACACCACACTAGACCACACCACACTAGACCACACTAGCCTACACCACACTAGACCACACTACACTAGACCACACCACACTAGACCACACCACACTAGACCACACAAGACCACACCACACTAGACCACACTAGACCACACTAGACCACACCACACTACACTAGACCACACCACACTAGACCACACCACACCACACTAGACCACACCACACCACACTAGACCACACCACACCAGACCACACCACATTAGACCAGACCACACTAGACCACACCACACTAGACCACACTAGACCACACCACACTAGACCACACTAGACCACACCACACTAGACCACACCACACTAGACCACACTAGACCACACTACACTAGACCACACTAGACCACACTAGACCACACCACACAACACTCGACCACACAACACTAGACCACACCACACTACACCACACTAGACCACACCACACTAGACCACACTAGCCTACACCACACTAGACCACACTACACTAGACCACACCACACTAGACCACACCACACTAGACCACACAAGACCACACCACACTAGACCACACTAGACCACACTAGACCACACCACACTACACTAGACCACACCACACTAGACCACACCACACCACACTAGACCACACCGCACTACACCACACTAGACCACACCACACTAGACCACACCACACTAGACCACACTAGCCTACACCACACTAGACCACACTACACTAGACCACACCACACTAGACCACACCACACTAGACCACACCACACTAGACCACACCACACTAGACCACACCACACTAGACCACACTAGATCACACCACACTAGACCACGCCACACTAGACCACGCCACACTAGACCACACCACACTAGACCACACCACACTAGACCACACCACACTAGACCACACCACACTAGACCACACCACACTAGACCACACCACACTAGACCACACCACACTAGACCACACTAGACCACACCAGACTAGACCACACCAGACCACACCACACTAGACCACACCACACTAGACCACGGCACACTAAACCACACCACACTAGACCACACCACACTAGACCACACCACACTAGACCACACCACACTAGACCACACCACACTAGACCACACTCGACCACACCACACTAGGCCACACTAGATCACACCACACTAGGCCACACTAGATCACACCACACTAGGCCACACTAGACCACACCACACTAGACCACACAACACTAGACCACACCACACTAGACCACACCACACTAGACCACACTAGCCTACACCACACTAGACCACACCACACTACACCACACTAGACCACACCACACTAGACCACACTAGCCTACACCACACTAGACCACACTACACTAGACCACACCACACTAGACCACACCACACTAGACCACACAAGACCACACCACACTAGACCACACTAGACCACACCACACTACACTAGACCACACCACACTAGACCACACTAGACCACACCACACCACACTAGACCACACCACACTAGACCACACTAGACCACACCACACCACACCAGACCACACCACATTAGACCACACCACATTAGACCAGACCACACAAGACCACACCACACTAGACCAGACCACACTAGACCACACCACACTAGACCACACCATACCACACCACACTAGACCACACCACACTAGACCACACCAGACCACACCACACTAGACCACACCACACTAGACCACACCACACTAGACCACACCAGACCACACCACACCACACTAGACCACACCACACTAGACCACACTAGACCACACCACACCACACTAGACCACACCACACTAGACCACACTAGACCAGACCACACTAGACCACACCACACTACACCACACTAGACCACACCACACTAGACCACACTAGCCTACACCACACTAGACCACACTACACTAGACCACACCACACTAGACCACACCACACTAGACCACACCACACTAGACCACACCACACTAGACCACACCACACTAGACCACACCACACTAGACCACACTAGATCACACCACACTAGACCACACCACACTAGACCACGCCACACCACACTAGACCACACCACACCAGACCACACCACATTAGACCAGACCACACTAGACCACACCACACTAGACCACACTAGACCACACCACACTAGACCACACTAGACCACACCACACTAGACCACACCACACTAGACCACACTAGACCACACTACACTAGACCACACTAGACCACACTAGACCACACCACACAACACTCGACCACACCACACAACACTAGACCACACCACACTACACCACACTAGACCACACCACACTAGACCACACTAGCCTACACCACACTAGACCACACTACACTAGACCACACCACACTAGACCACACCACACTAGACCACACAAGACCACACCACACTAGACCACACTAGACCACACTAGACCACACCACACTACACTAGACCACACCACACTAGACCACACCACACCACACTAGACCACACCGCACTACACCACACTAGACCACACCACACTAGACCACACCACACTAGACCACACTAGCCTACACCACACTAGACCACACTACACTAGACCACACCACACTAGACCACACCACACTAGACCACACCACACTAGACCACACCACACTAGACCACACCACACTAGACCACACTAGATCACACCACACTAGACCACGCCACACTAGACCACGCCACACTAGACCACACCACACTAGACCACACCACACTAGACCACACCACACTAGACCACACCACACTAGACCACACCACACTAGACCACACCACACTAGACCACACCACACTAGACCACACTAGACCACACCAGACTAGACCACACCAGACCACACCACACTAGACCACACCACACTAGACCACGGCACACTAAACCACACCACACTAGACCACACCACACTAGACCACACCACACTAGACCACACCACACTAGACCACACCACACTAGACCACACTCGACCACACCACACTAGGCCACACTAGATCACACCACACTAGGCCACACTAGATCACACCACACTAGGCCACACTAGACCACACCACACTAGACCACACAACACTAGACCACACCACACTAGACCACACCACACTAGACCACACTAGCCTACACCACACTAGACCACACCACACTACACCACACTAGACCACACCACACTAGACCACACTAGCCTACACCACACTAGACCACACTACACTAGACCACACCACACTAGACCACACCACACTAGACCACACAAGACCACACCACACTAGACCACACTAGACCACACCACACTACACTAGACCACACCACACTAGACCACACTAGACCACACCACACCACACTAGACCACACCACACTAGACCACACTAGACCACACCACACCACACCAGACCACACCACATTAGACCACACCACATTAGACCAGACCACACAAGACCACACCACACTAGACCAGACCACACTAGACCACACCACACTAGACCACACCATACCAGACCACACTAGACCACACCACACTAGACCACACCAGACCACACCACACTAGACCACACCACACTAGACCACACCACACTAGACCACACTAGACCACACCACACCACACTAGACCACACCACACTAGACCACACTAGACCACACCACACCACACTAGACCACACCACACTAGACCACACTAGACCAGACCACACTAGACCACACCACACTACACCACACTAGACCACACCACACTAGACCACACTAGACTACACCACACTAGACCACACTACACTAGACCACACCACACTAGACCACACCACACTAGACCCACCACACTAGACCACACCACACTAGACCACACCACACTAGACCACACCACACTAGACCACACTAGATCACACCACACTAGACCACACCACACTAGACCACGCCACACTAGACCACACCACACTAGACCACACTAGACCACACCACACTAGACCACACCACACTAGACCACACTAGACCACACCACACTAGACCACACTAGACCACACCACACTAGACCACACCACACTAGACCACGCCACACTAAACCACACCACACTAGACCACACCACACTAGACCACACCACACTAGACCACACTAGACCACACCACACTAGGCCACACTAGACCACACCACACTAGGCCACACTAGACCACACCACACTAGACCACACAACACTAGACCACACCACACTAGACCACACTAGACCACACCACACTAGACCACACCACACTAGACCACAATAGCCTACACCACACTAGACCACACCACATTACACCACACTAGACCACACCACACTAGACCACACTAGCCTACACCACACTAGACCACACTACACTAGACCACACCACACTAGACCACACCACACTAGACCACACTACACTAGACCACACTAGATCACACCACACTAGACCACACTAGACCACACTACACTAGACCACACTAGACCACACTACACTAGACCACACTAGACCACACTAGACCACACCACACAACACTCGACCACACAACACTAGACCACACCACACTACACCACACTAGACCACACCACACTAGACCACACTAGCCTACCACACTAGACCACACTACACTAGACCACACCACACTAGACCACACCACACTAGACCACACAAGACCACACCACACTAGACCACACTAGACCACACTAGACCACACACACTACACTAGACCACACCACACTAGACCACACCACACCACACTAGACCACACCACACCACACTAGACCACACCACACCAGACCACACCACATTAGACCAGACCACACTAGACCACACCACACTAGACCACACTAGACCACACCACACTAGACCACACTAGACCACACCACACTAGACCACACCACACTAGACCACACTAGACCACACCACACCACACTAGACCACACCAAACTAGACCACACTAGACCACACCACACTAGACCACACCACACTAGACCACACCACACCACACTAGACCACACCACACCAGACCGCACCACATTAGACCAGACCACACAAGACCACACCACACTAGACCAGACCACACTAGACCACACCACACTAGACCACACCATACCAGACCACAATAGACCACACCACACTAGACCACAATAGACCACACCATACTAGACCACACTAGACCACACCACACTAGACCACACCAGACCACACTAGACCACACCCCCTCGACCACACTATGCCACACTAGACCACACCACACTAGACCACACCACACTAGACCACACCACATTAGACCACACCACACTAGACCACACCACACTAGACCACACCACAGTATACCACACCACACTAGACCACACCACAGTAGACCACACCACACGAGACCACACCACACTAGGCCACACTAGACCACACCACACAAGACCACACCACACTAGACCACACTATTTAACCAGTTAGGCTAGTTGAGAACAAGTTCTCATTTACAACTGCGACCTGGCCAAGATAAAGCATAGCAATTCAACACATACAACAACACAGACTTACACATGGAATAAACAAAACATAGTCAATAATACAGTGGAACAAAAGAAAACAAAAAGTCTATATACAGTGAGTGCAAATGAGGTAAGATAAGGGAGTTAAGGCAATAAATAGGCCATGGTGGCGAAGTAATTACAATATAGCAATTAAACACTCGAATGATAGATGTGCAGAAGATGAATGTGCAAGTAGAGATACTGGGGTGCAAAGGAGCAAGATAAATAAATAAATAAATACTGTATGGGGATGAGGTAGGTAGATAGATGGGCTGTTTACAGATGGGCTATGTATAGGTGCAGTGATCTGTGAGCTGCTCTGACAGCTGGTGCTTAAAGCTAGTGAGGGAGATATGAGTCTCCAGCTTCAGAGATTTTTGCAGTTCGTTCCAGTCATTGGCAGCAGAGAACTGGAAGGAAAGACGACCAAAGGAGGAATTGGCTTTGGGGGTGACATGCTGGAGCCCGTGCTACTAGTGGGTGCTGCTATGGTGACCAGTGAGCTGAGATAAGGCGGGGCTTTAGCAAGCAGAGACTTGTAGACCTGTAGACCATACTAGACCACACTAGACCACACCACACTAGGCCACACTAGACCACACCACACAAGACCACACCACACTAGACCACACTAGACCACACCACACAAGACCACACCACACTAGACCACACTAGACCACACCACACTAGACCACACAAGACCACACCACACTAGACCACACTAGACCACACCACACTAGACCACACTAGACCACACCACACAAGACCACACCACACTAGACAACACCACACTAGACCACACCACACTAGACCACAGACACACACCACACTAGACCACACCACACTAGACCACACCACACTAGACCACTAGACCACACTAGACACACCACACTAGACCACACCACACAAGACCACACCACACTAGACCACACCACACTAGACCACACTAGACCACACCACACTAGACCACACCACACTAGACCACACTAGACCACACCACACTAGACCACACTAGACCACACCACACTAGACCACACTAGACCACACCACACTAGACCACACTAGACCACACCACACTAGACCACACTAGACCACACCACACTAGACCACACTAGACCACACCACACTAGACCACCACACTAGACCACACCACACACACCACACTAGACCACACCACACCAGACCACACTAGACCACACCACACCTAGACCACACCACACTAGACCACACTAGACCACACCACACTAGACCACACCACACCACCACCACACTAGACCACACCACACTAGACACACAGACCACACACCAGACCACACTAGACCACACCACACTAGACAACACTAGACCACACCACACTAGACCACACTAGACCACCACACCAGACACCACCACACTAGACCACACCACACTAGACCACACCACACCAGACCACACCAGACCACACTAGACCACACCACACTAGACCACACCACACTAGACCACACTAGACCACACCACACTAGACCACACTAGACCACACCACACTAGACCACACTAGACCACACCACACTACACCACACTAGACCACACCACACTAGACAACACTAGACCACACCACACTAGACCACACCACACTAGACCACACTAGACCACACCACACTAGACCACACTAGACCACACCACACCAGACCACACTAGACCACACCACACCTAGACCACACCACACTAGACAACACTAGACCACACCACACTAGACCACACCACACTAGACCACACCACACTAGACCACACCACACCTAGACCACACCACACTAGACCACACTAGACCACACCACACTAGACCACACCACACCACACCACACTAGACCACACCACACCTAGACCACACCACACTAGACAACACTAGACCACACCACACTAGACCACACCACACTAGACCACACCACACTAGACCACACCACACTAGACCACACCACACTAGACCACACTAGACCACACCACACTAGACCACACCACACCAGACCACACTAGACCACACCACACTAGACCACACTAGACCACACCACACTAGACCACACCACACCAGACCACACTAGACCACACCACACCTAGACCACACCACACTAGACCACACTAGACCACACCACACCAGGCCACACTAGACCACACCACACTAGACCACACTATATAGACTATCCTACTGAGTTCGATGGAAAGAGGAGTGAGAACTCATATTGCTGTGCACAATTGGCACAGCGTCGTCCGGGTTAGGGTTTGGCCGGGGTGGGCTGTCATTGTAAATAAGAATTTGTTCTTAACTGACTTAACTGACTTGCCTAGTTAAATAAAGGTTAAATAAAAAAATCACTATCATGCTGACCACTCGCCACACTCTGCTGCTGTTGTATAATGAAACATTTCAGGTGGCTGAGGTGCTGTGTGGCTGCTGGGTTGCCGCGACGTCAGTAATCAACATGATTGATAAGTTATCGATCAGCTGCTCTCACCATGTCTGACAGCTTGACAGCATGGGTCCACCAATATCCACCTCTCTTTCTTTTTCTCTTTCACTTCCTCTCCTCGTCTCCAGCCAAAATGATCTGAGTGGACCAGCTGGACAGCCAGTGAGCCAGATCCAGCTGGAGGACATTGGAACCATTCACACATATATAACGTGAGTACAACATTAATCTGACTTTGATACAACCTTACCGTAACCTAACCTGGAACAGTAAAGACACACATAACGTAAGTGCAAGATTAATCTAACTTTGATACAACCTAACCTCGACCAATAAACACATACCTGACATGAGTACAACCCAGTTATAACCATAATAGTATAATCTTAAACCAACATAACCCAAACAGACTGAATCACAAATAGCTGACGTGACTACAATCCAACCTCAACCTTAATACAACCTAATCGTGACCATATAACAACACAACCTTAAAACCTACACATACTGTGTACAGTTACTACATTGAGTAAAACTTTAACCTAATTTAAATCTCTACACCAGGGTTCCCAACAGGCGACCCAGGGGGCAAATTTGGCCGATGTGTGATTTTATTTGGCCCCCCCAAGTTTTCTGAGCAAAAATAAATACATATTTTATTTTTATTTTTGGGTGACTGTAAAAACACCAGCAAATTATCTCCAAGTGATTTTAATTTGGAGATAACTCCCACACATTATAGAGAGATTTGTGTTATCGTATACAAATGTAGGCAAGGTTTGAAATGATTATGTTTTAGTCAAATAATATATTTATTTGAGCTTCAATTTGCAGTCTACAAATGATTTGTAATTACGTTCTGGCCCCCTGACCATCTGCTCAAGAAAAGAATTGTCCTGTGGCTGAATCTAGTTGATGATCCCTGCTGTAGAGACTTACCTGCAGAGAGTATACATCAAACTTGAACCCTAATGCCCACGTAACCTTTACTTGTGGTCTGCATCACCAGCAATGCAGAAATGTTGCAGAAAACCTGTGAAAAATCTCTGCAGTTCCCTTCGAAGTGTTGCTGTATTGAGATAATAAATGAAACATCCCATTCACTCAGCTTTGCAGCCAACCTAACACTAACTCCTGACACCAGGAACAAAAAAAAGTTGAGACAAACATGATGGTGTCACGCACACAGACAAATGGGCTGTGATATGTGACATGGAGAGACAGTTTGTGTGAGAGGGGACAGAGATGGAATAGAGTAGCAGGTTTCACAGAGTCACTTTGTTCATCCCTGTCACTATGGGGGGAATGCACTGTGCTAACGTTACAGGAAAGCATTTGAGCTGATGGGAATCAGCAATCTGATAATTATGCAGAGTCTTGGGGTCCGCTAACTCACAAAGTGTGTTCATTAGAGGGTTACCTAG